>NC_091196.1:30509937-30514452 GCF_040958095.1 Procambarus clarkii
CAGAACCCGCCAAACACACACCGAAACTACGACGTTGGTACAACGTTTGAACAAGTTTTAACACCACCTAACCAGTTATAACAACCAATATAGCAAGTTGTAACAACGTTCTAATACGTCATAAACACGTTAAGCCAAGATGTAACAACTTTATTACAAGTTGTAACAAGCGGAAAATAGAATAGACACAGTTTCGGTTTGTGTTTCCAGGGAAGGCGTCTGTTTCTGTACTCACCTGTGTCAAATAATAATAATAATAATAATCAATAAATTTAATGATTCTAACATGAATTGCATCTTTTTTTCTTTTTCATTTTGCACAGGAGCAGACGACTTTTGACTCCTGTTAACAGATAAAGTTTTCCCCCTTCTTAAAGTTCATGGCACGTCTTCTTGCAGGCTTCTTCATTTGCCGGGAAAGACATCGATAAATATAGACTTCAAGAACAGAGGCACTCTACCCCTTTGAGATGTATTTTATTGTCTCAATAATCGTACTTTAACAAGGACAGAGTATGCAAACAAAAATCAACCTCATTCGTATATTAACACGAATGTTATATCACATTGTATAGTAAATTATATTAGCAATACTATTAAATATTATCCACTGATACAAAAATTAAAATGGGGAGAATATTTGTGAAGACATGGTAGACAATGAAAGAAACATTAGCATGACTACAAGAATGATATGACACATAGCATGACTGCAAGAGATGGCATGACTCTTGAGCATGACTACAAGAGATGACATGGCTCTTGAGCATGACAACAAATAATGACATATCTACAAGATATGACTACTGAGCATGACAAGAGAGGACATAACTATGATCATGACAACAAGATATGACAACTCTTGAGCATGACTACAAGAGATGACATGACTGAGTGACATCACCACTTCAACAAGTGACATCACCACTTCAACAACATTGGCATTCAACTTCAGTGATACACCTCTAACATGCCTCAACACCCCCCCCCCCCCGTACCCCTTCGCCCCCTTCTCCACCCCCTCCATAACCCCCCCCCCCTCCACATCTACTTCTATACACCCTCCCATCTTGACAGTTGTCTCCAGCAATCCCGTCTCCAACATAACCCATCTCCTCCATTACCACCACAGTCATTGTTACTCACCTTATAGTCACTACTGCCTGAACACTTCCACTCTAAGGAGTCAATACTGTCCTCACTTCTATATATTACCACACCTATATCTCCAGACGCCAACCTCCTCCATTTGATCAGCCAACTCCGTCACTCCTAAGGCAGTCTACACGCCTTGTTTGTTGTTTTAGATTTAGTTACTTAGAACGATGTATCCATGTAGCACGGGCTATGGTGAGCCCGTAATAAACGCCTTATTATAAAATAGTAATGAAGGAAGCACCGCTGCCTTCTATGGTCTATATAACCTGCCTTCTGTCCCCCCCTATCATCACCACTTTCACCTTAACCACTTAGGCTAAAAAAAAAAAATGGTCACAATCGCTGATTCCTCATTTTACAATCCTTATTACCCCCCCCTACACTACTATACTCCCAGAAATAGCACTATATCTACCATCACTGTAACAAGTCTCGTTAGTTTAAACACTATCCTTACATGGTATCTGCTATCAATTTTGTAACCAACACTATCACCACCATCATTTGTTTAGGGATCACTTTCACCACGAGTAACACAATCACCATCACTGTCACCACCACCACTGTCACCACCACCACTGTCACCACCACCAGCAGTTTCTGACCAATACCCGTACTCAACCGTCACTGTTAAGGTGGAACCAATTCACTGTAGGTCAGCTGAGTAGTTAAAATAAATTGGACGTAGAGAGACTGAACTAACGACCCAGTTAGCCATACCCCACCTGACTGATTATTAGATGAAACGACACGATCCGCCTCATTATCGCCAAATCTCGACTCTTAATCGACTAATTAACAAATAACGCAGCAGTTAATCTCGGATTAATGGCATACATCCATATACCACAGCTCCAATGGCTTGGAAATTAGAATCGTCGTCGCCCTTAGCTCGTCGTGTAAATGACGAGACTAATGAACGCTTCAGGGAGGCTAATGGCGACCCTTGCGTTACTTATGACGTAAATCAACAACCGACGTTGTTACAATGCCCACTTTTCAATTCCGATGACGTTCTCACCCTTTTATGCGTTGAATGAGCTGTATAAACTACTAAACTACCCGTTTGAATTCGCTGGAACAGGAAACTGGCGGCTCTTGAGTCTCTGGTTTCCCGAACGAGTTTCTCACCCACCTACTTCTGGAATTTGAGTGCACGCTTACCATAGCCGCCCATAGGGGGGTCCTCTAAACCTTTTGGCACGAACCTGTAATAATAATGTTCTAGAGCACTTTGTAAGTTTTTTGGGGGTCTCCTTGAAGGTGTCATCCCCCCCCCCCCCCACACTCCACCTCCTCTCAGCCAGCCAGCCAGCCAGCTCCAAACCTGTTTATTACATGTAAACAAAGCTTCCATGATTAAGGAAAGATGTACAGGTTTCGTAAATGCTTGATGAATCCTGGCCTAGCTTCTCAGGGTTGCTTGCCTCATCAACTTGAAGGCCCCCTCCCCCCCCCCCAAAAAAAAAAATCGATGTGAGTGTCCTGTCTCGCGAGTTACAACCTTCCACATATTTCAGAGACAGCAAATTCATAAATCAGACGACAGCGGTGGCGTAAATCTGGGAAGGGTGACGGAGCCTGACTCTTGAGAGTATCTTTACATTCCAAGGAATCCCGAGGCATTAAGTTGTCAGTGATTAAAGGTGAAGTGAAGGTGGGTTGTACCCGGGCACGGAGCCACTACCCGGGCACGGAGCCACTATCATGGGCCTGAATCATGAACCATTACCGTCTCGGGAAGTCCGTCGTAACATCCCGAGAATTACATCGTAAGAAATCGGTAAGCCCCTGCTACGATCCTGGAAAAGATTGTCCATATGACCCTGGAAAAGTCCGCCCTACGGACGCTAAAAAATGTCTAATACGTACGCGGAAAATCCCGTGCACGAGCTCTCAAAGTCCGTAACACAATCGCAGGAAAGTACGACCCGGTGGGAAGTTTCTCTTGCGAATCGAGGAACGTCAAGGCTCGCCAACGAGCTCCAGCTGGCGACGCCCTCCTCGCCTCGACCCTTCATGGCGAGTTATGAGAATATAAACATTCCATTGGCGATGGAGGCGGGTGTGTGTATATATGGATCTTCAGGTCAGGAGGGAATATATGTGAATTTTGTGACTTGTTGAATTCCTTGTTTGAAACCGAAGAGAGTTTAGGGTGATGAGCATTACAAGGTCTTATATATACCCTCTTGGTATGGTTGTAGGGCTCTGGTTATGGCTAATTTATACATGGACAAAATGTCCATGTAGCACGTGAGTCCGTAATTGCGTTCGGTTATTCACGATATCCCTGTTACTGTGATATCTGGGGTCAAAGTTTTAAATGAAGGTGTAGAGTTTCCTCCTTTTCGGCTCGATTTCAGTCTTTTGTTTTAATAACGTTATCTTGATGGCACAAATAGCTACACAATGTTCCCTAGTGTGTCCCATTCTTCAACTGCTTTTCCAACCATTGTAGTTGCTGAAGATTTTGCATCTAATGCAGCTGCTCTCGTTGAATGAATGTCGAGTTTGTTGCGCAGGGATTCAGTGGATCTTTAGTGGTGTAACATCTTCAAGTGTCTGTGGGTGTCCGTGGGAGGAGGTGGTGGTGTTTAAGATTCAGCTACTGGGAACAAAACGTGTGGGAGGGGAGGTGGTTGGGTGTATTTATATGGGGGACCAGGATCGGTGGAACTAGTGATAACGAAGGTGTCGTGGAAGTAGCGGGTGACGCTGCTTTACAAGAGGAAAGATTGCGTTATTGGTAGTAGGTTAGAGCCAGTGTGGAAGATGTGGAGGCCGCTGGGTGGGCGTGGAGAGAGGAGTGTGGAAGATGTGGAGGCCGCTGGGTGGGTGTGGAGAGAGGAGTGTGGAAGCGCAACGTGTCCTCCTAATAGCACGATGCATTTTGACGTATATACTTTTACCTAAGGCCAAAAACTGTCGTATTAGAAAATGGTAGAGGCTCGTAATATTGACACTGCCCCGTTTCCTGTTCGTGGGTCTTTTAATACATTAGAATACGGCACTTCAGTAGGACAGTTTCATGGCATTGGGCGGGGTGTACTAACTAACGAGAACGGACTGGAGGCGGCGGAGCAGCAGCAGCTGTTGGACTGGAGTAGCAACTACAGTGCCAGTGTGGGAAAAAAGTGGAGATACAGAGTTTGTAGACAGCATGAGGAACAGGAGAAAGACTGACGACGTAGAGGAGAGACCAACATTCCCACCTTAGACGAGACCTCTGACTCCTCTTAACTCAACACAAGCACCTCTTAGTCCCAGCCTGCGTGCTGCGCACCAGACACCTTTACTTATTTTACACGCCGTAATAACAAATAAAAAAAATCCCACGCGCGAGGGATTCGTGCA
>NC_091196.1:30514952-30572452 GCF_040958095.1 Procambarus clarkii
ACGTTAGAAAGAACTTTTCAGTGTCAGAGTAGTTAGCAAATGGAATGCATTAGGAAGTGATGTGGTGGAGGCTGACTCCATTCACAGTTTCAAATGTAGATATGATAGAGCCCAATAGGCTCAGGAATCTGTACACCAGTTGATTGACGGTTGAGAGGCGGGACCAAAGAGCCAGAGCTCAACCCCCGCAAGCACAATTAGGTGAGTACAATTAGGTGAGTACACAGACAGACAGACAGACAGAGAGAGAGAGAAAGAGAGAGAGAGAGAGAGAGAGAGAGAGAGAGAGAGAGAGAGAGAGAGAGAGAGAGAGAGAGAGAGAGAGAGAGAGAGAGAGAGAGAGAGAGAGGGAGGGAGGGAGGGAGGGGGGGGGGGCGGGCATTTCACTGTCTTATGAAAAAGTATTTCGCTTCTCCCATGTCAACATGGGAGACCAGCTGCCCTAAATGGCTTTTACAAAGGATTGGCTCAGTGTTGCCAAGCTTCAAGTGTCGTGATGCTTCATGATTATTACTGCCAAGTTAGCGTCAAGGGCCGCCAATCAAGTGCTATACCGAGGCCCGTGTGAGGAGGCCCGTGTGAGGAGGCCCGTGTGAGGAGGCCCGTGTGAGGAGGCCCGTGTGAGGAGGCCCGTGTGAGGAGGCCCGTGTGAGGAGGCCCGTGTGAGGAGGCCCGTGTGAGGAGGCCCGTGTGAGGAGGCCCGTGTGAGGAGGCCCGTGTGAGGAGGCCCGTGTGAGGAGGCCCGTGTGAGGAGGCCCGTGTGAGGAGGCCCGTGTGAGGAGGCCCGTGTGAGGAGGCCCGTGTGAGGAGGCCCGTGTGAGAGGTTAACGTCCATATAGTTCCAAGAAACACTCACATATTCACAGTTTGACGTTTATTTACATTCCACCGATTCCACATATACAGTTACATATCTTTCAACGTTTCAATAATCATATAATCATGAGAAGAATGGGCGAAGTCAGTATGAGTGAATATATAGCACTTGGGATGGGATATTGGGACAAGAGACTCCTATATGAGGACGGACGGAATTATAGGGGGAAAGCGCCAAGCCATTACAACCATATAGCATTTGGAATGGGTCAGGATAAAGATTTGGGATGGGACGGAGGGGGAGGGAGGGAAGGGTGGGGGTTGGAATGGTGCCCAACCGCTTAGACGGTCGGGGACTGAACGCCGACCTGCATGAAGCGATTTTCTATCAATAACAAAAGGTAAGTTCCTGAAGTGAATATTTCAAGTTAATCTCTACTAGACATCTGTTAGTATATATAATCGTATAGTTTCGACCTTAAACCCTTCGAGGTATACCTAATCTATAATGATATATAAGGTAATCTATAATGATATATAAGGTAATCTATAATGATATATACCCATATTCCGAGTGTACAAATACTTAAAGCTCTTGGAGTAGAAAATTACATAAAGTAATTTGATACAATAGTTTTTGTTGATTTATTTTTTGCTCTGTTAAAGCTGTTAAAGCATTACCAAGCTGACCAAAGACCTGTAACTTTGTTACAGGTCTCGTAGCTGTTGGTATCACCGATTCTTAGTTCCATTGTCTACTAGTAGCCCTGATCCTTGGTATCACTGTCCAGTGGTATCCCTGATGCTTGGTATTATTATATGTTGGTATCCCTGCGCCCAATGATACGCAGGTTGGTATTCCCATCCTCTACCCTGCATGGCAGACGTCTGGTATTGGTATTCACACGTGTCCTCCCTCTGGTATTGCTCCGTGTTCCCTTTACCACTCATTCACGGCGACTGGGGTGGTACTGTGGTAGGGTGGTACTGTGGTGGGGTGGTACTGTGGTGGGGTGGTACTGTGGTGGGGTGGTACTGTGGTGGGGTGGTACTGTGGTGGGGTGGTAATGGAGCAAGTTGTTGATGGGGTTGTGTGTTGATGGGAACATATAGGTCGTTTAAGGGGGGGGGTGAATTTTTTAAGGTAAGGGGGGGGGGGCTTCAGACAAGGGGGGGGGGAAGAGCTTCATATAGGGCAATGAGGCTTAAAGTAGGGGAGATACAGGTAGGAGGAATCTGGCTTTGCTTAGCGGAGGGAGTGAGTGTGTTTTGGAGGGAGGGAGAGTTTCAAGGTTAGAGTGCGGGGGAGGGGGTGGAAGGGAGGGAGGGGAGGGAAGGGAAAGGGACGAGGTCAGAGTAGGATGAAGGGGGAAGAGGGGGAGAAGCCGGGGGGGGGGAGATGATGGTGATTGATATTCTACTCCGACAACTTCTGGATGACAAGATGCGGAACTTAGAACGGAAACGGCGATACCTTGTGGAATTAATCCACACTGACCAAACTGCTACACCTTCCCTCCTCCGTCCCTCCCTCTCTCCATCGCTTCCTTCCCCCTCTTCCTCCATACCCAAAATGAAGAAGGAATGAGAGAGAATGTCTCTGCAGAATGACCAGTAATTACGCTGTAGCCACGCTGAGCTTACCTCATGTCTCTACCAAGTTCCCCCAGTGAGAGCCTCTCCCTTTTAAAGAGCTTCCGCCTCCCAACTTCTACCCTCCCTCCTTCCTTCCCTCTCTCCCTCCTACCTCTCCACCTCCCTCCCACCGTCCGTCCCTCCCTCCTGCTCGAAGCAGGTCACGTGCAGGTAAGTAACGTTACCACGATGCTCAGGCTTAGCGAGGGTTGTACTGTCTGAGGGCCCGAGGGGCTCTGCTGTGACCAGAATGATTAGTTGCCTGGTTTTGAGGCGAGAGGGAAGGAGGGAGGGGGATAGGGAGGGAGGGGGATAGGGAGGGAGGGGGATAGGGAGGGAGGGGATAGGGAGGGAGAGAGCAGTGGTGAGGGAGGGAGAAGGGTGAATGGAAGAAATGCTGGAAGATAGAATGTTTGGTTGTAGCAAAGAGGGAGAAGAGAATGAAGGGGGATAGATAGGGAGGGGATAGGGAGGGAGGGAGAAGGGTGAATGGAGGAAATGCTGGAAGATAGAATGTTTGGTTGTAGCGAAGAGGGAGAAGAGAATGAAGGATCTCTCTCTCTCCGTATACATCTGTAGGCGACTAGGATACATGGTGATGTAGAAAGGTATGTATAGAGGGACTGCCACTTGCGAGGCCGTGGGAGGAGGATGTCATGAATACATATTACATACATATGACTTTTTTTTTAATTTTGTAGACATGATAATATAAAAAAATATAGACTAGAGATAAAAAATTGGCACAGTCAAGTGGTACTTATTTCATTGATGCCAAGGAAAATCCTCCTTGAAAAAGGCTATTCACTAACCTTCGAATTTCCTTACGTTAGAAATTCTGTCGATATTAAAACCAAGTAAAAATTTTTTATTATCTCGAGAATGATTCTAATATCAGTAAAATATCCTTAACAACAGTGGCCAATTTATGAAACTACAAATATTCTCTGAAACGGAGACGAGAGAGAAATCTCCCTGATCAAGGAAAATATTAGAGAGCCAGATCAACACAATCTGGTCAACCAGATCAACACAACAAAAGAAGAACTTGAGTCAAGAAGAAAAAGTAGAAAGAAAGGTGTAGTGTGAAGTAGAAAGCAGGAGTCGCAAAAGGACCATTTAGAAAGTAAGAATATTATGTGGGCGACTTGAAAGTAGGCTCATCTCCACCCTCCCTCCCTCCTTCCTCTCTCCTTCTCTCCTCTCATACCTCTTTCTCTCCTTCCTTCCTTTCTTTCTTCCTCACTCCCTCTCTCCTTCCTTATCATAAGCACACGTAGAATGCTGGCGAGTCATATTCACAATTTTATAAAAATGCTATAAGGAATTAGTAAGAATATTTCTTACATTTGAAAGTAAGAAGCTCGTCAGCACAATTAGAAAGGCGTGTCAGCAGTAGAAATATACAGTGACGAGAGCAAGATCTGAGACCAAAGAACATTCTGGTGCTCACTAGTCTTCAGCATTCTACTAATAAACAAATCTTAAGCCTTTTCCCGAACAAAGATGGATAAGAAGATGGAGTTAGTCGAGTTCTTAGAGGAAATGCCTGACCTGCCAGTTTGTGAGGGATATGAGGGCCTGTGGGTATGCTTACACCAATAGTTTGATTGATTACACTTTCACTTCGGATGCATTCGCCTCAGGTGCCACATCCCGCCGCCGCCGCTCTCTCTCTCTCTCTCTAACTCATCAACATTATTTAAAAAAAGATGTAGGAAAACCACAATGGATTTTCATTTACACCAATAAAGTTTGTAATTAAGTAGTCAATGTGAATCAAAACAGAAGATGATGTTGATGGCGCCGGTGCTCACAGGATGCCCTGCACGAATTGCAACAACTTTAACTACTTTAACTTAGGGAGCCGGTCGGCCGAGCGGACAGCACACTGGACTTGTGATCCTGGGTTCGATCCCAGGCGCCGGCGAGAAACAATGGGCAAAGTTTCTTTCACTCTATGCCCCCTGTTACCTAGCAGTAAAATAGGTACCTGGGTGTTGTCTATAAAATATGTCACGGGCTGCTTGCTTCCTGGGGGGTGGAGGCCTGGTCGAGGACCGGGCCGCATGGACACTAAAGCCCCGTAATCATCTCAAGAAGAACGGTCAAACAGGAAGGGACTAACAAACCTTTATCATTGCAGAGGTCCATCATGACAGACTTCTCGGGTGGCCAGAGTGGAACACTATTACACAAGCACGTAACTTAGCCGGAAACAAAATATTCTGTGGTGTGATTCTTCTTTTATATTCAATATTGTGACAATAGGTAAATAAAGAAAGTGGACAATACTAAGGCCATGCAAAGGGTTCGAACGCGCTTCCCGGGACAACTCTGACAACTGTTATCAATATTAATGCCAATTAAAATATTTTCCTTTACCAGTGACCCGACGTTTGTTCTGGTTACCCAGGATTCCTGAAGCTTATCCTCACGATAAAAACTCATTTTCCTTTTGAATTACGATACAGAGTTCCTGGAACAGGAAGCTCCGTGCTCCTGGATCTCTAGTGTGCCTAAACCCCCTAAAACTTTCCTCTTCCAACTCCTTCAAGAACCGAAGTACGCAGTTTCCCCAGAAGCCAAAGGTATATCTAACTCTGAAACCAATCTGAAACAATGACCTAAGCCCCTGTTCCTACTGGCTTGCTTGGTTTCTCTAAGAATAGAGACCAAGCTCTGTCTGTCGATAGAGATCTCTCTCTATCCACGTCACCTTCACATATATTGAACTGTAAATAGGTATCAGCTAATTGGGATGCACAAGCGTGGTCCCAGGAAGCCTGTTTACCATCCCTCCATGGTAGCATGGTCACCCCATCATGGATATTGCGAGTGCTGTCAGTTCTGCACATGTGGGGCTCTGTTTTTTGCAAGACACTTACTTAATTGTAGCCAAACATCTCTTAAGGATGTTATTGACACTGCCTCATGCCTAGAAATTTTTTTACTCCAACTTACGAATGTTGAGACCAACGTGGCCGTGTTATAAACTGTCGAAGCAATGCTGGAGATACACGTGAGATAGGAACGGCAAGACTGACAATGGCCAGATTCAGAAAACGGATGACCAGTGAAGAATTATATGGAGCTAATAGGAAATTCCCAGCATGAGGAACTTGCACAGCAAAAAAAAAAAACAAAAAAACTAAATAACAAGAGCGTTTTCATTTCTATATTGTTTACGATTAAGCTATCCCAGTGGATTTGTTTAAAAGCGTTTCAGAAAGTTGGTGATTATCTTGAGATTATCTTGAGATGATTTCGGGGCTTTAGTGTCCCCGCGGCCCGGTCTTCGACCAGGCCTCCACCCCCAGGAAGCAGCCCGTGACAGCTGACTAACACCCAGGTACCTATTTACTGCTAGGTAACAGGGGCATAGGGTGAAAGAAACTCTGCCCATGTTTCTCGCCGGCGCCTGGGATCGAACCCAGGACCACAGGATCACAAGTCCCGCGTGCTGTCCGCTCGGCCGACCGGCTCCGTTGGTGGGGTGAAAAGTTTTCACGAATATCCCACTGGATAGAATATCCCACTGGATAGAATATCCCACTGGATAGAATATCCCATTCACACACACACATACGCGCGATCACACATCTCGAGAGGATATCGTCAGCGGCATATGCTAGGTTGGCCAACATAAGAACTGCCTTTAGAAACTTGCGTTTGGAATCATTTATAATCTTGTATGCCATATATGACAGACCAGGAGCCGGTCGGTCGAGCGGACAGCACGCGGGACTTGTGATCCTGTGGTCCTGGGTTCGATCCCAGGAACCGGCGAGAAACAATGGGCAGAGTTTCTTTCACCCTATGCCCCTGTTACCTAGCAGTAAAATAGGTACCTGGGTGTTGGTCAGCTGTCACGGGCTGCTTCCTGGGGGTGGAGGCCTGGTCGAGGACCGGGCCGCGGGGACACTAAAAAGCCCCGAAATCATCTCAAGATAACCTCAAGACAGACCAATCCTGGAGTATGCAGCAAAAGCGTTTGTCCTTACCTAATCAAGCACAAGACTAAGTTGGAGAAGGTTAAAAGGTATGCTCTCACACTAGTGCCCAAGCTGAGGGGTATGCTCTCACACTAGTGCCCAAGCTGAGGGGTATGCTCTCACACTAGTGCCCAAGCTGAGGGGTATGCTCTCACACTAGTGCCCAAGCTGAGGGGTATGCTCTCACACTAGTGCCCAAGCTGAGGGGTATGCTCTCACACTAGTGCCCAAGCTGAGGGGTATGCTCTCACACTAGTGCCCAAGCTGAGGGGTATGCTCTCACTAGTGCCCAAGCTGAGGGGTATGCTCTCACACTAGTGCCCAAGCTGAGGGGTATGCTCTCACACTAGTGCCCAAGCTGAGGGGTATGCTCTCACACTAGTGCCCAAGCTGAGGGGTATGCTCTCACACTAGTGCCCAAGCTGAGGGGTATGCTCTCACACTAGTGCCCAAGCTGAGGGGTATGCTCTCACACTAGTGCCCAAGCTGAGGGGTATGCTCTCACACTAGTGCCCAAGCTGAGGGGTATGCTCTCACACTAGTGCCCAAGCTGAGGGGTATGCTCTCACACTAGTGCCCAAGCTGAGGGGTATGCTCTCACACTAGTGCCCAAGCTGAGGGGTATGCTCTCACAGAGGAGGAATGAGAAGAGGGAGAGAGAAATATGTAGGAGATATGATAGGAGACAAACAACTATTATTCGGTACCCAAGACAGCTGACTGTCAGAAAGGCGGAGTCCAAGATCTACCAGCTCGACCCCGCAGGCACAAATAGTAAACACAGGTACAAATAGCTAGATCTCCCTTCCACAGACAGTAAAGCACCGATAGATAACTCCCTCCCCCCCCACTCACTCACTCACTCACACACACACACACACACACACACACACACACACACACACACACACACAAACTCATCAAGAAGCAACAGAGCCATCACCAACACCTCACACTAATCGCAAGGAACAAGATGCACCAGCCAGCATCCATCACATCCCTGGCCAGGTGAGGAGATATCACCAGCACTGTAAGTCACTCACACGAACCACACAGGTGAGTACACAGAGGAGTCTACTAGGTGAGTACACTCGTTCCCTAACAAACAAGGTCGTTAGCACTCATTTATTACTCAGGAGCTCGTGCTCGTTCCGGGTACGCGATGTTTATATCTGAACCTTGAGATAGTCATCCAGAATACATGCATATGTGTTGCGCATATTTCACTGTCAGGTCTAAGGTCATCATAATTTGCTTGCAAATGATTTTACGTTATATATATATATATATATATATATATATATATATATATATATATATATATATATATATATATATATATATATATATAAATTTACTATTTGAACCTGCAGGATCAAGCTCTTCGAAACCAATTATGAAGACTAGGATCTTATGTACTATGTGTGTGTGTATGTGTGTGTACTCACCTAGTTGTACTCACCTAGTTGTGTTTGCGGGGGTTGAGCTCTGGCTCTTTGGTCCCGCCTCTCAACCGTCAATCAACAGGTGTACAGATTCCTGAGCCTATCGGGCTCTGTCATATCTACACTTGAAACTGTGTATGGAGTGAGCCTCCACCACATCAGCCCCTAATGCATTCCATTTGTCAACCACTCTGACACTAAAAAAGTTCTTTCTAATATCTCTGTGGCTCATTTGGGCACTCAGTTTCCACCTGTGTCCCCTTGTGCGTGTTCCCCTTGTGTTAAATAGACTGTCTTTATCTACCCTATCAATCCCCTTCAGAATCTTGAATGTGGTGATCATGTCCCCCCTAACTCTTCTGTCTTCCAGCGAAGTGAGGTTTAATTCCCGTAGTCTCTCCTCGTAGCTCATACCTCTCAGCTCGGGTACTAGTCTGGTGGCAAACCTTTGAACCTTTTCCAGTTTAGTCTTATCCTTGACTAGATATGGACTCCATGCTGGGGCTGCATACTCCAGGATTGGCCTGACATATGTGGTATACAAAGTTCTGAATGATTCTTTACACAAGTTTCTGAATGCCGTTCGTATGTTGGCCAGCCTGGCATATGCCGCTGATGTTATCCGCTTGATATGTGCTGCAGGAGACAGGTCTGGCGTGATATCAACCCCCAAGTCTTTTTCCTTCTCTGACTCCTGAAGAATTTCCTCTCCCAGATGATACCTTGTATCTGGCCTCCTGCTCCCTACACCTATCTTCATTACATTACATTTGGTTGGGTTAAACTAACAACCATTTGTTCGACCATTCCTTCAGCTTGTCTAGGTCTTCTTGAAGCCTCAAACAGTCCTCTTCTGTTTTAATCCTTCTCATAATTTTAGCATCGTCCGCAAACATTGAGAGAAATGAATCGATACCCTCCGGGAGATCATTTACATATATCAGAAACAAGATAGGACCGAGTACAGAGCCCTGTGGGACTCCACTGGTGACTTCACGCCAATCGGAGGTCTCACCCCTCACCGTAACTCTCTGCTTCCTATTGCTTAGATACTCCCTTATCCACTGGAGCACCTTACCAGCTACACCTGCCTGTCTCTCCAGCTTATGTACCAGCCTCTTATGCGGTACTGTGTCAAAGGCTTTCCGACAACCCAAGAAAATGCAGTCCGCCCAGCCCTCTCTCTCTTGCTTAATCTGTGTCACCTGATCGTAGAATTCTATCAAGCCTGTAAGGCAAGATTTACCCTCCCTGAATCCATGTTGGCGATTTGTCACGAAGTCCCTTCTCTCCAGATGTGTTACCAGGTTTTTTCTCACGATCTTCTCCATCACCTTGCATGGTATACAAGTCAAGGACACTGGCCTGTAGTTCAGTGCCTCTTGTCTGTCGCCCTTTTTGTATATTGGGACCACATTCGCCGTCTTCCATATTTCTGGTAGGTCTCCCGTCTCTAGTGATTTACTATACACTATGGAGAGTGGCAAGCAAAGTGCCTCTGCACACTCTTTCAGTACCCATGGTGAGATCCCATCTGGACCAACCGCCTTTCTAACATCCAGATCCAGCAGGTGTCTCTTGACCTCCTCTCTCGTAATTTCGAACTCCTCCAAGGCCGCCTGGTTTACCTCCCTTTCTCCTAGCACAGTGACCTCACCCTGTTCTATTGTGAAGACCTCCTGGAACCTCTTGTTGAGTTCCTCACACACCTCTCTGTCATTCTCTGTATACCTGTCCTCGCCTGTTCTAAGTTTCAATACCTGTTCTTTCACTGTTGTTTTCCTTCTGATGTGACTGTGGAGTAGCTTTGGTTCGGTCTTGGCTTTGTTTGCTATATCATTTTCAAAATTTTTCTCTGCTTCTCTTCTCACCCTGACGTACTCATTCCTGGTTCTCTGGTATCTCTCCCTACTTTCTGGTGTTCTGTTATTCCGGAAGTTCCTCCACGCCTTTTTGTTCAGTTTCTTCGCTTCCATACATGCCCTATTATACCATGGATTCTTTTGTTGCTTCTCGGATTTTTCCCTTTGGGCCGGGATGAACCTGTTTACTGCCTCCTGACACTTTTGGGTAACATAGTCCATCATACCCTGTACAGACTTGTCTCTGAGGTCTGTGTCCCAAGGTATTTCACTTAGGAAACTTCTCATCTGTTCATAATTCCCCTTTCGGTATGCCAGCCTTTTGATTCCTAGTTCTTTTTGGGGGAGATAAGTCCTAGCTCTACCAGGTACTCAAAGTTCAATACACTGTGGTCACTCATTCCCAAGGGCGCTTCCATCTTAACTTCCCTTATATCCCATTCATTTAGGGTAAATATCAAATCAAGCATTGCTGGTTCATCTTCTCCTCTCATTCTTGTTGGCTCTTTGGTATGCTGGCTTAGAAAGTTTCTTGTTGCCACGTCCAGCAGCTTAGCTCTCCATGTTTCTGGTCCTCCATGCGGGTCTCTGTTCTTCCAATCTATCTTCCCATGGTTGAAGTCTCCCATAATTAGTAGTCCAGATCTATTCCTGCTAGCAACAGAAGCTGCTCTTTCTATTATGTTAATGGTGGCCATGTTGTTTCTATCATATTCCTGTCTAGGTCTTCTGTCATTTGGTGGTGGATTATATATGACTGCGACTATAATTTTTTTCCCTCCATTTGTTACAGTACCTGCTATGTAGTCACTGAAACCTTCACAGCCCTGAATATCCATCTCCTCAAAATCCCAGCCTTTTCTTACCAGCAGAGCTACACCACCCCCACCTCTTCCTTCCCTCTCTTTCCGCATAACATAATAGTCCTGTGGAAACACTGCATTTGTTATTGTTTTCGTGATCTTTGTTTCTGTGAGGGCTATTATGTCTGGGTTTTCCTCTAGTACCAGTTCTCCAAGCTCATTTGCTTTATTTGTAATTCCATCTATGTTAGTGTACATCGCTTTGAGGCTCACTTTCTTCTGTCCCTTCTCAAATCGCCTCCTTGGTGAGTGTTCTGCTGGTGGGGGAGGCTGTTCCATGGGTGTGAGGGACCTGTGAGGTGGGTAGCAGGATCTCAGAGGATACTGGAATGAGGGGCGGGGGATCCAGTGAAGGGGGAAGGACAGGGAGGGTATGGGGTGAAAGGGGAGGGAGGACGGGAAGGAAAGGGGGGGAGGGAGGACTCGGGAGGAGGGGAGGGGTAGAAGGGTGGGGATTGGGTGTGGGGGGAGGGAGATTTGGCTGAACTTTTGAGTGGGGGCAGGGAGGGTTTGGGGTAGGGGGGTTTTCTATGCAGAGGAGGGAGGCGGGGTTGTCCTCCCTTCTGGTGTTACTGGGTAGCTGGTTGTGGGTTCCCCCCTCGCCTCTGGGGGTGTTGTGTTGGGAGCTGTGACTTCCTGGTTTTCTTCTCTCGCCCTTCGCCTCTTCCTTGCTTCTGCCGCCACGGCTCTCTCCTCCCTTGTCATGTCTCGCTGGAGGAATACATTTTTTAATTTTCCCACGTTTTTCAGGGAGCTCTTCCTTGATAGGATCCTCTCCTTTGTGTTCTCGTTTGCAAACACTATCTTTATCATTCGGTCTCGGTCTTTGTTGTACCGGCCTAGCCTGAAAACCTTCTCAATGCTATGCTCGGCCCCTTCCATGTCTAGTGCCTTTAGTACTTCATTCACTGCTGCTTTGTCCTTGTCATTCCACTCTGAATGTGGAATGACAAGTGTGTGTGTGTGTGTGTGTGTGTGTGTGTGTGTGTTTGTTTGCATATAGTTTAATTATAGTGATTAATTTATTTATTTATATTGTTACAACTTACAAAACACCCACATAACAATCACTCTTCAAAAACCTCATCCAGCTCTGCAAAGGTAGGGTGTGTAGGGGGGGGGGGAGGGGATGCAGTCTGAAGATACAAAACACTCGTCTTTGAATGAGTGTTCAGCTCATTTCTCCTTTGGATCGTGACACAGTCGCTGCATCAAGAAACTGGCCGCTCTTGGGTTTCTGGTTTGCCTAACTTGTTCCTCACCCACCTCTTTCAGGATCTTAACCCCACAGTCACCCCGAGGCACCCTAGTCTCTCGAGCACAGAAAACTATATCATGTCCCTGTATTTGATTTAGATTTCTGGGGGGGGGGGGACCTAACAGGTGGCCCTACTACCCCTCCAACCCTTCTGATTGACTGCGGCATAGACACGTATCGGCCAATTTTGACGCAACCTGCTGACTATACAACCTGCTGACTATACAACCTGCTGACTATCCCTCCCTGGTTGTAGTGTAACTCCATCTGGGCGCTTGTGACTAGTCAGGTCCGCACATTTGAGATTCCCTTTATGCGGGACACTTGGGTGTAGCCAAACTTCTCTTACAGCTGTCACATGCTTTTATGCCTAGTAACAGTCATAACAAAACAGGGACAAAATATTTTCTCTCTGAATTACGACACATTAGACCATGGTTCCCATACTGGTGTGCCAATGCCTTATCTGCAGATACAACAGTGTTTTGGTGGAGATAAGGGTAGCAGGGCAACGCTAGTACTTAAGAGCTTTATAGTCACGGTAGATTTCCAAGGACGAGAGTCACTGGAAAGTCTCCAGCATGAGGGGCATGTTCAGTGAGAAACGGGACTTTATCCTTCTGAGAATCAGACTCCAGCAGATTCTCCACTACAGGACTACGCAAGAGGGTCTGTTTGCAGTAATTTGGAGAATTTAGTCGTGGTGTAGAGTCTGCAAGAGTATCACACTGGCGAGCTCCTTCAGAAAATTTGGAATCATGAATCCCAATGTTGTGTCTCTGGAAGTATATCTCTCACTAATTCACTCTTAAAAGTTGCAGAAGAATGCAATCAATGTTATATGTACTGCCTTGCGAATGTCTATCACCGAGTGAACAAATCTACAAGGGCCGTGACGAGGATTAGAACCTGCGTCTGAGAGCATCCGAGACACTGCCTTAATCGACTGAGCTATGACATGGTATAATAAGTGCAACCAGAAATTCTATTGAATTTAGCAACAGTGTGGTTCGAATCCTCGTCACGGCCCTTGTAGATTTGTTCATTTGATGCATCACGCTATTGTGATTTGAGTGTCTATCACAGAGTTTAGCTGGGAGCATCGCTTTGTCCCTCTGGTCATCTTTCAGAGAGAGGCGATCATACTCTTAATTTTGGTCAATCGAAAGGAGGAGAAGGTCACCTTTCATCTATCCCTTACTGTAATCCCGCTGAAACGAAGGGGAGGAGACAAGAAAAGCTAGTTCCAACTGCTTTAAAGGCCTCGTCTCCTTTTTTTTTACCTAGTTAAAAGCATCTTTAAAATCTAGTTTAATTACTGGTTTATTTTCGGAGAGGCCATTAATATTGGTCCGTGCTGCATCAGCTGTTGGTTCACTGCCATGGGGGAACATTCAAATCTAGATGATGTGGTCCAAGCAGCAGCTGTTCTGGCAACGAAGGGGCGAAGTGGGTTACCTACAGCAAAAGGTCTGGCTTCACGAACCTCCTCCCCCTTCAAGGGCATTTAGAGATGCCCAAGAAAAAAGGGCATAATTGCGTCTGGAAACAGTCTAAAGAGGTAGCTAATGTCACTCCTGTCAGATATCACTTTATGATATCTGACAGGAGTGTCGTAGTAACTTTGCCGAGAACTGGGTTTGCCATTACCTTGATGTGTCTTGAGGTATTTTAAGCCCATGTGAGCCCATGTACGGAAAGGACCTTGCTTTTGAATACCTCTTAATTCTTGAAGGAACGGTGGTCATGGGCTTGGAGCAGTGGTCTTTGGTGGGTAACATTCGTATTTCGAAACGTGAATTCCCATCCTCCTCCGAGAGGATGCTTCTCTTTCAGTGAATAGGTTGCAATAATAGGTGCAGTCGTGGCTACACTGGTAATTATCCTAATTGCCCCCTACTGTCTTGCCTTCTTAATATTTTTGTACTCACTTGGGTTCCTATTTTTCAGGTCATTGGAACTCGCTATCTGGTCAGCCAAGGAGGTTTTCATGCGTTCAAGAACAAGTGGCGTTCGCCTTGATCTTTTAATAGATTGTAGTAGACACCAACTGTGTCTGTCGGGTGGTGTCGACAGTGGGGGTCAATAATATCACATTCTCTCCTCCGTTTTGAGAGCTGTGGAATAAAGAAATTCCTGTGGAATTATTGAACTAATGGTCACTGATACTATAGTGGTGGCACGTTTGATCAGAGGCAGCATATTCACCTTTCTTTTATGATCTCTGTCGTACCCTTAACCATATTCATTACTGCCTTACTCTACTGAGTAGCTATAGCTATCAGGGTCGTCTGTACTAGCCAGTAAGGCACATTCCAATAGCGGTCCCCCTTAGTCCCGTTGACTAAGGGGACCGGGGGGGGGGGGGACTTAAGGGGCAATATGGAACACCTAAATTCCATTCCGTGACTTAAATTCATGGAAAGGCGAGCTAAACTTCTTTCCTCGGCTCATAAGTGAAACTTTGCATGGAACTTTCTCATCGAATGCGTACTTAATCTTTTGCAATCATTCAGTGCCGGATACCAGCAAGAATATGTGAGGTTATGGGATATGGGTCCATACTTACGTGACATGGGATCCAGCAAAATGTGACATGGGGGTCCAGCAAAATGTGACATGGGGGTCCAGCAAAATGTGACATGGGGGTCCAGCAAAATGGGATATGGGGTCCAGCAAAATGGGACATGGGTCTAGTCAAAATGGGACGTCGGAATTCAAGACAAATGGGACGTTTGTCCTGGATCCAAACTTATCGGATATCGGTCAATACTCACATGACGAGGTATTCAGACTTATATGCCACATGGTTTCAATCTTACGAGACATAACCTCAGGACTATGACCGGACATAACATACTTGCCAGTTTTTCAGTCCGCCTTCATCAATACACCAATATTTTACAACTGACCGACTGGAAAAGGTGTGTCTTTTTTTTTTGCAACTACACTTTGAAAATATTATCTGCATATATCGAGGTAAAATTACATGTCCGGGAAGATGAACTGGCCAATAACACTAAAAATTAATGATCCGAAATGGTGGTCTGGGATTGTAGATAAAAACAAGAGACATATTGGTCATAAAAGTTGCGCTGGAGGTTGTACGATCCCTCCCCTTCACTTCTCTAGACGATATTGACTCCAGGGCCTCAAGACGCATGCTGCTACCCTCTTTGAAGGGGCAGCTAGACGTATGCTAATACCCTTCAGCGAATACGTCAGAAAAATGAAGGCCTTTTTGACCAACCCATAGAACGAACTACGATGTTTGGAACAATGTAAGGGTGGGTAAAAATTCTTTTAGAGGCCCCTTAGAATAATTTAGGGATCCGTGGAGTAATTTGGAGCTACTTAGAGCCCGCTTAAAGTATACATATTACCGCTTAAAACTAAGTCCATTTAGAAACATTTGAGGGATACAGCTACTTGAGAGAGGGGGGGGGGCAATTATTGCACAAGTTATAGTTCTTTAGTGAAGTTAAATGACTACGGTCATTTAGGACTTCTTTCAGTCAATTGGAGCCAATTAAGGTACCATATAGGTTAAATTCAGTGGCCTTAAGTGGTTTTATCTGGCTGTTGTGGCTCCGTATGGTCTTCAGTATCCTGGTACCTATTAGAATAATATCGACATCGAACCTTCGAAGCTTACAAAATTAAGTGACGCCTTTCCTGTCCGTCCTGGACCATTATAATAATTATAATGATAATTCATTGTTGTCGGGGGACAGGTGGACTATGTATTTATACATGTTAGGGTTGTATCAAGGAAGGCGGGTGTGTAGAAGGGGGGAGGGTGATGTGTGAATGTGTAGGAGGGAGGGTGTGTGTGTGTGTGTGTGTGTGTGTGTGTGTGTGTGTGTGTGTGTGAGTGTGTGTGTAGAAAGGGGGGGGAAGGGTGGAGTGTGTAGAAAGGGGTAGGGGAGGGTGGTGTGTGTGTGTGTGTGGGGGGGTGTGGAGGGGGGGGGGAGTGTCGAAGAGGGCAGGGTGGGGTGTGTATGTGTAGGAGGGAAGGTGATATGTGTAGAAAGGGGGGAATGGTGGTGTGTGTACAGAAAGGGAGGGGGGGGTGTGACGTGTGTAGAAAGGGGAGGAGTGGTGTTCGCAGAAATGGGGGAGGGGGTGATATGTGCTGAAGGGTGGTGGAGGGGGGGGGGGGGCGGGTAAAAGAGTTGAGCGAAGAGACAGGGAAGTAAGGTGTGTGGAAATTAGGGCTGTATTCACCTAGTTGTGCTCGCGGGGGTTGAGCTCTGGCTCTTTGGTCCCGCCTTTCAACTGTCAATCAATTGGTGTACAGATTCTGAAGCCTATTTGGGTTCTATCAAATCTAGATTTGAAACTGTGTATGGAGTCAGCCTCCACCACATAACAGATGGAATGAATTAAGCATTGAGCGACTCTGACACTGAAAAAATCTTTCTAACGTCTCTGTGGCTCATTTGGGTACTCAGTTTCAACCTGTGTCCCCTAGTGCATGTTCCACCCGTGCTAAAGAGTTCGTCTTTGTCCACCCTGTCAATTCCCCTGAAAATTTTGTAGTGGTTATCATGTCTCCCCTTACTCTTCTGTTTTCCAGGGACGTGAGGTTCAGCTCCTTTAGCCTTTCCTCGTAGCTCATACCTCTCAGTTCCGGGACCAGTCTGGTGGCATACCTCAATCTTCTCTACCTTTGTCTTGTGTTTAACTAGGTATGGACCCCAGGCTGGAGCTGCATACTCCAGGATTGGTCTTACATAAGTGGTATACAAGGTCCTGAGGGAGCATACAAGGAGAAATGGTATACAAGGTGTGTGTGTGTGTGTGTGTGTGTGTGTGTGTGTGTGTGTGTGTGTGTGTGTGGAGAGATTATCTATCTTGAGATTATTTCGGGGCTTAGCGTCCCCGCGGCCCGGTCCTCAACCAAGCCTCCTTTTGTTACACACACCCAGGAAGCAGTCCGTAGCAGCTGTCTAACTCCCAGGTACCTATTTACTGCTAGGTAACAGGGGCGTCAGGGTGAAAAACTTTGTCCATTTGTCTCCACCGGGGATCGAACCCGGAACCTCAGGACTACGAATCCGAAGCGCTGTCCACTCAGCTGTCAGGCGCCCTGACAGCTGAGTATGCCCCCTGACAAGGTGTGTGTGTATATTATAATTATATATATTTACATATTTACATAATGGTGTGGGAAAGGAAGGTGCTTGTGAGCAAAGCATCAATGCTGCCCATGACTCTGTCCTCGGCATCACCTCGACGCTTGAAGCCATCCACAACTGTCTCTTTCGACGAGACAGAACAAAGGATAATTTAGAACCTCGGGTGAACACTTTCGGTCAAAGTTCTTATGAACTGTTACATGCTGCAGTGGGATACCGTTAAGGTAGTGTGTTTCAGACGAGAAATCAGTGCATATTTGCTGCGTTTTAATTGGACTCATTAACCACTGCACCTTTTGTGCACCTTTGTGGGATTTTCGCAGGTGGTTGCAAACAGTTGCAATCATCATCCGGTGATGATCATTAGCCTTACCTTTGAGGAAGGCCAAATATATAACAGGACATCAGAACAGCTATGTTTTATTTCTCGTTTCATCTTTCACCTTTGCTTTTTTTTTTTAATAAAATTTTATGGTTGATAATTGATTTACACGCACACAGGGATGACAAGAGAGAACATTTTCTATATTCTGAGTTTAATTGTAGTTTCAGTAATACATTTTAAGGGATGATCCGGTCGGATCCGGCCGGTCGGCCGAGCTGACAGCACGCTGGACGTGTAATCCTGTGGTCCCGGGTTTGATCCCGGGCGCCAGCGAGAAACAATGGGCAGAGTTTCTTTCACCCTATGCCCCTGTTACTTAGCAGTAAAATAGGTACCTGGGTGTTAGTCAGTTGTCACGGGCTGCTTCCTGGGGGTGGAGGCCTGGTCGAGGACCGGGCCACGGGGACACTAAAAGCCCAGAAATCATCTCAAGAACCTCAAGAAGATGATCACCTTCGAAAAACTAGACATGAATTGGGGTGTGGGTGGGTGGGTCTACCTACGTATCTTGATACAAATTAAACCATTTATTTCCAATGATACGATTGAATGGGATGTTAAATTCCTTCTTCAGGTTGAGTAACTCAAGTTACTCAGCCCGAGGCTCCGCTCAAGATGGAGGTCATGGCTTCCTTCAACATTTCCTATTAAATCTCTGCAAATCTGATTTCATACACAAGATCAAATATTGATCGGCAAAGCCAATTAATGGTTTAATATACTGTTTTTTAAAATTCGCTACCTAGAACAAAAAGTTCCAAGTAGCACGGGCTATGGTGAGCCCACAGGTCTAATATAAGAGTGATAAGCACCCCTCTTGATATAGACCCCTATGTCTAGTTACAACCTATATAGGCCTTCAAGGCCTATATATGTAGGTATTTGGATCTGGTTACATAGACAAGTTTAGAGTCACCGAACAGTTGCCTCTTACGAGGAACTTCTCCTTGGCGCCGATCAGTATTTTATCACCTGAGATGATTATCAAATCCTCACATGTGTAATACATCAGTATATACATCAGTATACATCCATATACATATACAGTATACATCATATACCGTATATATATAATATACGTTCAGTATATACATATACAGTATATATAATATACAGTATAATATGCAGTATATATAATATACATATACAGTATACATTAGTATACACATCAGTATATCAAGTTTAAGAAAGACATCTCAGAAGGATATAGAAGCTAAGGCTATTTCTACCCTTGCTCCTTTAATATATTTTGCGCTTTAGAATACCTATATTAGTACTTTCAGTGTTGATATAATAAACGGTATTTTGAACGTTGGTTTATTTAACTGTATGGATCATAAAAAGCAACACCATCGCTCATACTGTGATCGTTGGTATATTTAGGCACAGAATTAAAAAAAAAAAAAAAAAAAAATGAGTATTCATAAAAACACTGAATAAGGAAGGGTTGAAAACTCCTCCTTCCCTATGGGGGTGCTGAATTAAACATTCCTTCCTATACACTCCTGTGTCCTTGTAATAGGGCAATTCATCCTGCTGGATGAATAACCTCTTATCCAACGAAGTTGCTAATCTCAGACTGACCAACCCGGTGCGCAATATCCAAGGCAGAGTTTCCGAAGACGTATCTCACATGTGCGTCCTAAACAGGTGTCACATGTGCTTCCTAAACAGGTGTCACGTGATGCACGTACATCATCACAGTATCGTACCTAAATTATATTTCCCAATTTTTACTTCTGAGACGCAGTAGACAACTTCCTCCCTAACTGCACCATATTCTACCTGCACACTTGGCAACACATCTACAGGCGTCTGGAGGCAAGCTAGCAATTGCTTAATTAGGGTAAGGGGGTAAGGGGCAAGAGGTTCCATTCCCCCCCCCCCCCACCCCACCCACCTCCGACCGTCAGTAGGTATTGATAAATCATTAAGGGGTCCTCGCTAGTCGACGGGCGTAGCCCCACACACACAACTTCTCCAGCCTTCAATTAAGCTGATTGCAAATGGCTTTGCAACTTCGTCATCCCTTACCGCTCCGTTAGCGTAAGAGGGGAACGGGTGGAGATGTGGGGAGGGGTAGAGAAATGAGGGAACGGGGAGGGGGGGGGGTTGAAAGACGAGTGGATAGGGGGGACGATGAGGATAGAGGGATGAGTGGTTGTGGAAGGGAAGGAGTCGGCAAGAAACCAATGATAATATAGTGAGGAGGCCGATAGAAAAGCGCCAAGAGTGAGGAATTAGAGAGAGAGAGATGAGGAACAATGAGAAGTGGATAGATGAGACAGGGACGTAAATAGAGGATAGAGAAGGGCTTCAACAACCTTGGTTCATTACTATGTAGAGGTAATAAGTATCAGGGGAAGTAAAAGGGTTTTAAGGAAGGGAGCTTTTGAGGGAAGAGGTACAAGGAGAAGATAAAACCGAGGGTTGAAATTAATTGTAAGCAAGTCTAAAGTTCCCATAGAGAAAAGGTGCGCGTGACAGACACCGATTTCCAAGGCAGGACTTAAAAGGAAACAAAATCTTAGACGATGGTTTGAGAGGTAGAGGGCGCCTTAAAGACTACATGTTTAAAGAAACGGCTTATTACATTTGCAAAGACTTGTAATAAGAAAATGTAATAACCATTACGAAACGCGTTCAGGTGTCAGACCAGAAATAAAGAATGAACTTTGGAGAGTTAATTTATCAATTACCCTCGACAGTGAAGAAGAACGTAAGGAATATTGAGAAGATTCGTGTTAGAATTATTAATCTTACCCTTTCGGTCATATTTAACAAATGTTTACAAGACTAACTGCTACCAATATTATTATTATTATATATATATATATATATATATATATATATATATATATATATATATATATATATATATATATATATATATATGTCGTACCTAGTAGCCAGAACGCACTTGTCAGCCTACTATGCAAGGCCCGATTTGCCTAATAAACCAAGTTTTCCTGAATTAATATATTTTCTCTAATTTTTTGCTTATGAAATGATAAAGCTACCCATTTCGTTATGTATAAGGTCAATTTTATTTTATTGGAGTTAAAATTAACGTAGATATATGACCAAACCTAACCAACCCTACCTAACCTAACTTAACCTATCTTTATAGGTTAGGTTCGGTTAGGTAGCCGAAAAAGTTAGGTTAGGTTAGGTAGTCGAAAAAACATTAATTCATGAAAACTTGGCTTATTAGGCAAAACGGGCCTTGCATATTAGGCTGAGAAGTGCGTTCTGGCTACTAGGTACGACATATATATATATATATATATATATATATATATATATATATATATATATATATATATATATATATATATATAGGGATATATATCCCTAAGTATCCAATCCACTCGGGAAAATGAAATGAAAATTCTGAACGTGTTTCACTACATTATGAAGGAATACAGATAGACAACAAGGGTTTGTAAGGATTGGCTACACCTGAGTAGATAAAGATAAATAAACCAACAATATTGATTAATAAAACTGACGTGATGGTGAGATGATTAACTGGGTGTTCCCTCATTCTTGGAATGTACGACACATGTACTTATTATTTACATAATAATTAGTCATTACACCCCATCACAAATCTCTCCAATTATAAAGTTTTCTCATAGATGTAATCCTGGACTTTCATTTAATATTATACAATTCACTACGTATTATAAATGAAGATTCAATGATATTTGTGTCAGTAACCGATTTACTCTTCACAATTTTTCATGAATTAGCACAGTTAATTGTATGATGATAATCTCTTCAGTGAACAAATAATGACTCTTGTCTATACGTTAATTATGTTCTTTTATTCTCTGGTCAAGATGCTTACCTGTTTTGCCAACATATTACTTATTACAATCATTATTTGGAATTGTAAAAACACACATCCATTGCAACTACTTGGGTAATTGTGTGTTTATGACATCAAGATTTCTAAATGCTACATTGATATTTTTTTTAGTAATCTATGAATTTCCTTGAAATCATCCTGAAATTGCAGAATTATTGCATTTGTAATATTTAATTCTACTTTCTTGTTTTCAAACTAAAGTGTTATCAGTAATTTGGCTGGCTTTATATACAAAGGGCTTAGGGTATTTTAAATTTAAACCTAGACTTTACTTAACACTAATTTCATCTATAAACTCTGGACTATATATCCTTAGAGCCCTCAGAAACGTAGAAAATACACCTGAGTTTATTCTTTGATGTTGAGGTGAGTAAAAGTGTACACAAAACCTAACACATTTTAGTTTTCTATATACAGAAAACTTTAAATTATTTTTCCAATTAGCACATCTAGGAATGATAAAAAGTTGTGTTGTTTCATTTGACTCTTGATTCCATTTGATTAAGTCATTTGACTCCTATATATGAATTGCATAAAACTGCAGAAAGAGGGTTACCTATAACCGTTTCAATTTTTTGACGATAAAATTAATTAATAAAAAACGTTTATATATATATATATATATATATAAACGGAATTGGGAAGAAGAAGGAATAAGAAGGAATTGGGGGACAAATTGATCAGCGCTACAAAAGACCAGAGAGCAAAAAGTTTCTTGTTCCAGCGCCTCAGTGTTGCGATTCAGAGGGGAAATGCCTGTTGCGTCTTGGGCACTAGTCCAACTTCAGAGGAATTCGAAGAAGTGTTTGACTTGCAACAATGATCGAACCCGTCTGTGACATTCATCAATGTTTCCCATTGTTGTGTTTTTCAAGAGATCCATAACCTTTAAGCACCTTTTTGCATTATTATTTTTGTATCAACCCATGTATATCTTGTAACCATCAAATGCATAATAAAGCACAAAAAATATTTAAGGAAGGGGGTGGTAGGAGAAAAGCACACAGAAACTGTATTGGAGGGGATCTAAACATTCCCTCTAATGCGTTATGCGTGGTTTCCTCCGAGGCTATGGGTCCCCCTTCTTCCAGCTAGAGGTGGTACTCCCTTCCTTTTATTATTCTATATATATAAATATATATATATATATATATATATATATATATATATATATATATATATATATATATATATATATATATATATATATATATATATATATATATATATATATATGTCGTACCTAGTAGCCAGAACGTACTTCTCAGCCTACTTTGCAAGGCCCGATTTGCCTAATAAGCCAAGTTTTCCTGAATTAATATATTTTCTCAAATTGTTTTCTTATTAAAAGATAAAGCTACCCATTTCATTATGTATGAGGTCAATATTTTTTTATTGGAGTTAAAATTAACGTAGATATATGACCGAACCTAACCAACCCTACCTAACCTAACCTATCTTTATAGGTTAGGTTCGGTTAGGTAGCCGAAAAAGTTAGGTTAGGTAGTCGAAAAAACATTAATTCATGAAAACTTGGTTTATTAGGCAAATCGGGCCTTGCATTGTAGGCTGAGAAGTGAATTCTGGCTACTAGGTACGACATTATATATATAATATATATATATATAATATATATATATAATATATATATATATAATATATATATATATATATAATATATAATATATATATATATAATATATATATATATATAATATATATATATATATAATATATATATATATAATATATATATATAATATATATATATATAATATATATATATATAATATATATATATATAATATATATATATATAATATATATATATATAATATATATATATATAATATATATATATATAATATATAATATATATATATATATATAATATATATATATATATATATATAATATATATATATATATATATATATATATATATATATATATATATATATATATATATATATATATATATGCGAACAAGCTTGAATGGTCCCAAGCATATGCACAACTGAAAACACCCCAGAAGTGACTCGAACCCAGACAGCCAGGAGCACAATACAACTGGCGTATATGGTACTTTAACCACTTGACCAACCGTGACCGTACAAAAAGATGTTGGTAGCCGAGGCTATTTCCCCAACATCCCGACGGCACTTGGTGGTAATCCTGGGCATAGTTATTTCATCAAATCCCCTATCACTTTGTGGGGCCACGTGAGCAACACAAAATTTGGATGAAGCTTTTGTGTTATCATCAACGTATCACGAAGAGGTCACACTCGGCTAGAGACCAACAATAGGAGAGAGGAAGAGATGGAGTGGGATAGGGGTCACCCCCCCATGCCCACCTTAGGTCTGCCCAGGTGAACTAATTGATTTTATTACCGGACGCCCCCCATAAATCCCGGGAGTTTATAGTCACTCATTAACACCGATAAATAAAATCCTGGCCACAATGTGGTGCTAGAATATAATTCCTAATTAATACGACATAAATGGGGATATATTTATCCATTCTACACCCCCTCCTCCCACCCCTCTCTCCCTTTCTCCCTGTCCCCTCTCCCGTGTTATCCCCTCCCACCACCCATCCACTCTCCCATCAGAGCCATAACAATTACTCTGTTCAACAGTGCAGGTAATATAGTGTGTATTATTATTATTGATACAGAAATGCTTGCATGAAGCCCCCCACGACATACGCATCATTAACTTATATTAGCCAGCCATAAACGTTCAGATAAGAGTAACTGGAGTGTAAACTACGCGACTTACAACAGTGTGTGTGAGGCTCGCAGCGAGTAATGATCCCACGTTAATGATAATGAGGTTCTAATTAACATATGTATCAATATAACATTTTGCAGGTTTATATTATTTTCTCTTGTAACCTCCATTTGTTTTATTTTTTGCGTAGGGGGGGGGGGGGAGTTGGAAGGTGGGGTTATTTGACATTGTGAAAGTTTACAAGCTGAGGATTACAGTAACTTTTCAAAAAGGCTACAAGTTGATGATTATAATATATAGGTAAAGATCGTCAGTCATCCTCCAATCATCATTGGAGGAGCATAATCATGCTCCTCCAATTCCGCGTCAGGAACTGAGGCTGCAACAAGCATATCCTCTCTGGAACGCATCACTCTGTTGCTGAACATGATCAACACACACTGTCTGGTGGCGCAGTGGTAACACACACGCCTCGTGCCTCACCAACGATTTGTCTAGGTTGGAGTCCTCGGCTGGGGAGGAGTCTCTAAAGGGTCAGGGTCTTTAATGGTTCGCCTCTGTTCACCCAGCAGTAATTGGGTACCTGGTTGTTTAACCGATTGGTGGGCCGTGTTCCAGGGTGAAAAAATGGGGAGTAAAGCTTACCATGAGCGATGGAATGGGAAACCTATCACCCTATTAATAGGAGTCAGAACCCGCCAAACACACACCGAAACTACGACGTTGGTACAACGTTTGAACAAGTTTTAACACCACCTAACCAGTTATAACAACCAATATAGAAAGTTGTAACAACGTTCTAATACGTCATAAACACGTTAAGCCAAGATGTAACAACTTTATTACAAGTTGTAACAAGCGGAAAATAGAATAGAGACAGTTTCGGTTTGTGTTTCCAGGGAAGGCGTCTGTTTCTGTACTCACCTGTGTCAAATAATAATAATAATAATCAATAAATTTAATGATTCTAACATGAATTGCATCTTTTTTTCTTTTTCATTTTGCACAGGAGCAGACGACTTTTGACTCCTGTTAACAGATAAAGTTTTCCCCCTTCTTAAAGTTCATGGCACGTCTTCTTGCAGGCTTCTTCATTTGCCGGGAAAGACATCGATAAATATAGACTTCAAGAACAGAGGCACTCTACCCCTTTGAGATGTATTTTATTGTCTCAATAATCGTACTTTAACAAGGACAGAGCATGCAAACAAAAATCAACCTCATTCGTATATTAACACGAATGTTATATCACATTGTATAGTAAATTATATTAGCAATACTATTAAATATTATCCACTGATACAAAAATTAAAATGGGGAGAATATTTGTGAAGACATGGTAGACAATGAAAGAAACATTAGCATGACTACAAGAATGATATGACACATAGCATGACTGCAAGAGATGGCATGACTCTTGAGCATGACTACAAGAGATGACATGGCTCTTGAGCATGACAACAAATAATGACATATCTACAAGATATGACTACTGAGCATGACAAGAGAGGACATAACTATGATCATGACAACAAGATATGACAACTCTTGAGCATGACTACAAGAGATGACATGACTGAGTGACATCACCACTTCAACAAGTGACATCACCACTTCAACAACATTGGCATTCAACTTCAGTGATACACCTCTAACATGCCTCAACACCCCCCCCCCCGTACCCCTTCGCCCCCTTCTCCACCCCCTCCATAACCCCCCCATCCTCCACATCTACTTCTATACACCCTCCCATCTTGACAGTTGTCTCCAGCAATCCCGTCTCCAACATAACCATCTCCTCCATTACCACCACAGTCATTGTTACTCACCTTATAGTCACTACTGCCTGAACACTTCCACTCTAAGGAGTCAATACTGTTCCTCACTTCTATATATTACCACACCTATATCTCCAGACGCCAACCTCCTCCATTTGATCAGCCAACTCCGTCACTCCTAAGGCAGTCTACACGCCTTGTTGTTTGTTTTAGATTTAGTTACTTAGAACGAGGTATCCATGTAGCACGGGCTATGGTGAGCCCGTAATAAACGCCTTATTATAAAATAGTAATGAAGGAAGCACCGCTGCCTTCTATGGTCTATATAACCTGCCTTCTGTCCCCCCTATCATCACCACTTTCACCTTAACCACTTAGGCTAAAAAAAAAAATGGTCACAATCGCTGATTCCTCATTTTACAATCCTTATTACCCCCCCCCCAACACTACTATACTCCCAGAAATAGCACTATATCTACCATCACTGTAACAAGTCTCGTTAGTTTAAACACCATCCTTACATGGTATCTGCTATCAATTTTGTAACCAACACTATCACCACCATCATTTGTTTAGGGATCACTTTCACCACGAGTAACACAATCACCATCACTGTCACCACCACCACCATCACTGTCACCAACACCACCATCACTGTCACCACCACCACCATCACTGTCACCACCACCAGCAGTTTCTGACCAATACCCGTACTCAACCGTCACTGTTAAGGTGGAACCAATTCACTGTAGGTCAGCTGAGTAGTTAAAATAAATTGGACGTAGAGAGACTGAACTAACGACCCAGTTAGCCATACCCCATCTGACTGATTATTAGATGAAACGACACGATCCGCCTCATTATCGCCAAATCTCGACTCTTAATCGACTAATTAACAAATAACGCAGCAGTTAATCTCGGATTAATGGCATACATCCATATACCACAGCTCCAATGGCTTGGAAATTAGAATCGTCGTCGCCCTTAGCTCGTCGTGTAAATGACGAGACTAATGAACGCTTCAGGGAGGCTAATGGCGACCCTTGCGTTACTTATGACGTAAATCAACAACCGACGTTGTTACAATGCCCACTTTTCAATTCCGATGACGTTCTCACCCTTTTATGCGTTGAATGAGCTGTATAAACTACTAAACTACCCGTTTGAATTCGCTGGAACAGGAAACTGGCGGCTCTTGAGTCTCTGGTTTCCCGAACGAGTTTCTCACCCACCTACTTCTGGAATTTGAGTGCACGCTTACCATAGCCGCCCATAGGGGGGTCCTCTAAACCTTTTGGCACGAACCTGTAATAATAATGTTCTAGAGCACTTTGTAAGTTTTTGGGGGTCTCCTTGAAGGTGTCATCCCCCCCCCCCCCCCACACTCCACCTCCTCTCAGCCAGCCAGCCAGCCAGCTCCAAACCTGTTTATTACATGTAAACAAAGCTTCCATGATTAAGGAAAGATGTACAGGTTTCGTAAATGCTTGATGAATCCTGGCCTAGCTTCTCAGGGTTGCTTGCCTCATCAACTTGAAGGCCCCCTCCCCCCCCCCCCCCAAAAAAAAAAAATCGATGTGAGTGTCCTGTCTCGCGAGTTACAACCTTCCACATATTTCAGAGACAGCAAATTCATAAATCAGACGACAGCGGTGGCGTAAATCTGGGAAGGGTGACGGAGCCTGACTCTTGAAAGGATCTTTACATTCCAAGGAATCCCGAGGCATTAAGTTGTCAGTGGTTAAAGGTGAAGTGAAGGTGGGTTGTACCCGGGCACGGAGCCACTACCCGGGCACGGAGCCACTATCATGGGCCTGAATCATGAACCATTACCGTCTCGGGAAGTCCGTCGTAACATCCCGAGAATTACATCGTAAGAAATCGGTAAGCCCCTGCTACGATCCTGGAAAAGATTGTCATATGACCCTGGAAAAGTCCGCCCTACGGACGCTAAAAAATGTCTAATACGTACGCGGAAAATCCCGTGCACGAGCTCTCAAAGTCCGTAACACAATCGCAGGAAAGTACGACCCGGTGGGAAGTTTCTCTTGCGAATCGAGGAACGTCAAGGCTCGCCAACGAGCTCCAGCTGGCGACGCCCTCCTCGCCTCGACCCTTCATGGCGAGTTATGAGAATATAAACATTCCATTGGCGATGGAGGCGGGTGTGTGTGTATATATGGATCTTCAGGTCAGGAGGGAATATATGTGAATTTTGTGACTTGTTGAATTCCTTGTTTGAAACCGAAGAGAGTTTAGGGTGATGAGCATTACAAGGTCTTATATATACCCTCTTGGTATGGTTGTAGGGCTCTGGTTATGGTTAATTTATACATGGACAAAATGTCCATGTAGCACGTGAGTCCGTAATTGCGTTCGGTTATTCACGATATCCCTGTTACTGTGATATCTGGGGTCAAAGTTTTAAATGAAGGTGTAGAGTTTCCTCCTTTTCGGCTCGATTTCAGTCTTTTGTTTTAATAACGTTATCTTGATGGCACAAATAGCTACACAATGTTCCCTAGTGTGTCCCATTCTTCAACTGCTTTTCCAACCATTGTAGTTGCTGAAGATTTTGCATCTAATGCAGCTGCTCTCGTTGAATGAATGTCGAGTTTGTTGCGCAGGGATTCAGTGGATCTTTAGTGGTGTAACATCTTCAAGTGTCTGTGGGTGTCCGTGGGAGGAGCTGGTGGTGTTTAAGATTCAGCTACTGGGAACAAAACGTGTGGGAGGGGAGGTGGTTGGGTGTATTTATATGGGGGACCAGGATCGGTGGAACTAGTGATAACGAAGGTGTCGTGGAAGTAGCGGGTGACGCTGCTTTACAAGAGGAAAGATTGCGTTATTGGTAGTAGGTTAGAGCCAGTGTGGAAGATGTGGAGAGGAGTGTGGAAGATGTGGAGGCCGCTGGGTGGGTGTGGAGAGAAGAGTGTGGAAGCGCAACCTGTCCTCCTAATAGCACGATGCATTTTGACGTATATACTTTTACCTAAGGCCAAAAACTGTCGTATTAGAAAATGGTAGAGGCTCGTAATATTGACACTGCCCCGTTTCCTGTTCGTGGGTCTTTTAATACATTAGAATACGGCACTTCAGTAGGACAGTTTCATGGCACTGGGCGGGGTGTACTAACTAACGAGACCGGACTGGAGGCGGCGGCGGCAGCAGCTGTTGGACTGGAGTAGCAACTACAGTGCCAGTGTGGGAAAAAAAGTGGAGATACAGAGTTTGTAGACAGCATGAGGAACAGGAGAAAGACTGACGACGTAGAGGAGAGACCAACATTCCCACCTTAGACGAGACCTCTGACTCCTCTTAGCTCAACACAAGCACCTCTAAGTCCCAGCCTGCGTGCTGCGCACCATCTTATTTTACCTTTTTTAAACACCTTTTAAACACCTTTAAAGGTGTTTACCTAACACCTTTACTTATTTTACACGCTGTAACTCCACATCAACACGCCGTAATAACAAATAAAAAAATCCCACGCGCGAGGGATTCGTGCATATATCGGATGTTGCCTAAAGTTGAATTATACCAAGACTCGTCAGAGAGTCGATTAATTATTCCATGAGAATCTTGAGTAGTGGCCAGCTGCTCTGTGTGTAGTTTTGATGCGATCGTCTCCCCCAACATGGTGTAGAAGTGGCAGTGTATGATACTAATTATTCGGCAAATACTGCAAGACCGTGTGATTATCCACGCCATGCAGTGCTGTAATTTGCAAGAGCTATCCTTGTACTGCAAGATCCACACACCCCCCCCCCCTCTATACTGCAAGACATACCCCTACTGTACTGCAAGATCCATACCCCCTCTTCTGCAAGATCCACACCCCCTCTTTTGCAAGATCCACACCCCCTCTTTTGCAAGATCCAACCCCCCCTCTATACTGCAAGATCTACCCCTACTGTACTGCAAGATCCATACCCCCTCTTCTGCAAGATCCACCCCCCCCCTCTTTTGCAAGATCCACACCCCCCCCCCTTTTGCAAGATCCACACCCCCCTCTTTTGCAAGATCCAACCCCCCCCTCTATACTGCAAGATCTACCCCTACTATACTGCAAGATCTACCCCTACTGTACTGCAAGATCTACCCCTACTGTACTGCAAGATCTACCCCTACTGTACTGCAAGATCCACTCCCGGTACTGCAAAATCTACCCCTACTGTACTGCAAGATCTACCCCTACTGTACTGCAAGATCTACCCCTACTGTACTGCAAGATCTACCCCTACTGTACTGCAAGATCTACCCCTACTGTACTGCAAGATCTACCCCTACTGTACTGCAAGATCTACCCCTACTGTACTGCAAGATCTACCCCTACTGTACTGCAAGATCTACCCCTACTGTACTGCAAGATCCACTCCCGGTACTGCAAGATCTACACCGCCCTCCCTGTACTGCAAGATCCCTCCCCCCATCCCTCCCACTGAACTGCAAGATCTACCCCTGTACCGGTGTTGGGATTCTGCGTCCTAGCTACCGGTGTCCGCACTGTACTGCCGTTCTAGGCCTCTAATTCCACCCTTTCCATCTCGTCAAAGTCCCGCGAAACATTTCGTTCTCTCCATTTTGTCATAGAGTAAGAACTTTACATATCGTAATCATGTCTCTCGCCCTATTGCATTTTAGCATGCAAGGGTCTACCTGATAATGAGGGGGGAGAGAGAGTGTGAGTGAGTGAGTGAGTGAGTGAGTGAGTGAGTGAGTGTGTGAGTGAGTGAGTGTGTGAGTGTGTGTGTGTGTGTTGGGAGCGTTGGTGTGCGTGTATATAACACAAGCAGGTGTGTTACCTCCCAGCACTGATGGCGTCACACCCCGGGGATCATCTGCAGTAGGAACCTGATAATTTCCCCTTCCAGCTGACCCCAAGTGGTTCAAGGTCAACATGGAGGCCTTGGAGGGAGGGGCGGAGTGCAGGGGGAGGCTGGCGTGTAGGATATGACGAAGGAAGATCGGAGAATATTTGAAAAAAAAAAAAAGAGGGAAATGATGGAACAAGAGTTAACACAGTTTCTGGACACCCAAACGCTACTCTAGCACACCTTAAGTCAGCCTAAAGACGCGCTAAATGCCGTTTGACACTCGTCTGCAAGTCATTTGATGCACACTAATCTTGTCCCATTTTCATCACGTCATAACAGTTACTATATGTATATAGATCGCTCTCTGACATCCTATATCACGCTCAACGTTTGCCGACAGGAAAAAGGGTACAAGAGGGTATGATAATAAACCAATTCTACTAAATATAAACTAGTCCCCAGGAGCTGTTCACTTGAGACAGTTAAGCAAGTCCCAGCTGTGTCTGGGTACAAGTGACAGGATGAACAACCCAGCGGGTTTTCTTCCTATTGGGGAGTGTTGTACATTCTGCTATGGCGGTATGTTCACTCACAAGATGAGTGGCGCTGCCCAATAAACTCGCCCCTCGGGGCAAAATTTAAAAATTTAAAAAAACTAGTCCCCCATCGCTCTGCTCCGAAGCGTATTGGTCGTCCTCGCACGACCGCCCGTCACACCAACACGACGCCGAGTCGAGAGAAAACGGAACAGCGAATATTCGTCGTTTAACTAATCGCTCGCGTGAAGAGGAGAGAGATCACCAGACATTGGAGCCTGATCCGCGCACGGCCGACTATCCCGAGAAGGGTCGTCGATCGAACGGTTGACGATGGGGGGGGGGGGGGGAAGTCCCGGGTCAAATGTCTTGCTTCAGTTACCTGTTGGTGTTGGTGTTGGGAGGGGGGGGGGGAGGGCTTTCATATTGATAACTGGAATAACTCTTCAAAACTGAGAATAATTTAGGAAATACAAGTATCATAAAAGTCACTCACCATGGGGAGAAATCAGCTTATCCTCAACTTGTTCAATCAGTAGGTAGGTCGACCCCAAATATGCTATTTAGAAATTTTATGGAATTCTAAAATTGTATGCTCTTAACCATGTTAATATTATTATATACTAGAATGTGTTGAACATTTTAGCCTAACCTAGGTTAAGTGGTTAGGTTTGGTTGGTAATTACTAATATACACAACACGTCCTCAGACTATTACGGGGCTCACTATAGCCCACTATAGCTCACTATAGCTCACTATAGCCCACTATAGCTCACTATAGCCTCACTATAGTCCACTATATATGGACATTTCGTTCTGAGTAGCTAAATCTAAAAAAAAAAAAAAAAACTCAAGTTATGTTCATTTCATCCAGCGGCTGAACCCCAAATACTCGTACATCCATTTTAACATGGTATATTCATTCAAAATAGGAATTTTCTTATATATGATATTTATTAACATATTGTGAATATTTAGGCATAGTTTAGTTAAGGTTAGATGTTTAGGTTCAGTAGGCAATTAACTTTATTTCAATCCGTCCTCAGGCTAGGCTCGAAGCAGAATTTATAATATTTTAAGGTACACGTACAATAAACATGGCTTTTCCTATGGGTAAATTAATATTAATAGGGTTCTATGTAGAGCATAGTTAGATATAGGTTAGGTTACACACATCGAATCAGCAAGGCCGTCAGCCTCTCTGCCATCACTGTTTAATTTATATTCCCCACTTCTATACATTTTCAATCACACTACAACACCGACACTAAATCAACCAATACAACTATTTCAATCTTTAAAAGAATTAATCACACCAATATTCACAATTTTCATATTTAACAGTTTCATGAAGGATGTGAAAATTTTGCTCGTACGACGCCAAGGGCAAATATATTTATCTTCCTATGTATGTTTAAGGGCGTATTTCGTTTTTTTAAATGTTTAATGTCAATCAAACTTTTTTACAAGTTGTATATAAGATGGGCTGCAACTGTTCTACGTTTCAGTATCACACCCTATATAGATTTTTTTTTTCAACGAATTTTGCACATTTTCAATACCCTACTTCAACCACAAGATTCAGTTGAGATCATTTCTATGACTCTCATATATCATATTAACATATAATAAAGGATTTGGCTAAAAAAGGATTATCCAAAAAGTTTAGTTTTACTAATACAAGTAGTCAAAGTTCCCCCCAAAATATATGCCAATATTTCATGTTTGCAAATATTTATAAAATCAATATATGAACATAGGAATAAAGTGTTTTAGCATTATTGTAGAGACGTCACCTCTACATATAAGGTGTAAATTTAAATGGGATGGGACGGATGGGAAGGAATGGTGCCCAATCACTTTGACTACGAGAGAGAAAAAGTTGTTTTACATGATGATCAAGATTTAATTTAGGCGTTTTAGTAGTTTCTTATGCAGTAAATATATTTAGGCCTTTTGAAGCTTTTCAAGATGACGCCATTGGGAGATGAAGGGTCAACACCAGGCCATGGGAGATGAGAGGTCACAAGATGCCAGGGGAGATGAGAAACAAGTAAGGTCACAAAAGGTCACCAAAGGTCACAGGTATACATTTCGCTGAAGTTGCTTTCAATTTGGCTGATGATGAAATCATTCTGAAAAACGTTCAGAGACCAACAGTAATTGCAGCTTGGGAAGACCCGAAACCACCCCCCGTAGTATCGAATCAACGCGAGTCATTTCGGGCCATTAGCGAGCGTTTCCTATCGAGATGGAACATATTATTTGTTGAATCACGCAGGGTAGATGAGCTCAGTGTAACGGGAACCACCCTATCCGGCTCGGAACGTGGAGGGGAAGGGGGGGGGGGAGATACGTTAAGCTGAGGTGAATGTCCACTACCACCACTATCAACACTATCATCGCCGCCACCACCACCAGTCACCATTATCACAGCCAACCCATTCACCACCTCCATTTTCCCCACACCCTTCACCACCAACACAACTCGATCCACTACCCTCTACACCATCACCACTATCCTCACCACCGTCAACAACACCACTAACACCACCAACACTAAAGCCACCATCACCACTACTCATTACCCTCTACACCATTACCCATACCATCAACACCATCCTCACCACCATCACCACCGTACACAGGTATCAGGAAATCTAATACACGACACGGGAGGAACACCAAGGCTGGTAGGTAGGTAAGGGGGGTCTAAGGAGCTATAGCTCAACCTTCCACTAAGGCACTCTTTTGGAAGTTCTCGTAGGAATAAACACTTACAACCACCACTGCTGCTGATGCAGGCGATGAGTCACAATAACGTGGCTGAAGTATGTTGACCAGACCACACACTAGAAGTTGAAGGGACGACGACGTTTCGGTCCGTCCTGGACCATTCTCAAGTCGATTCACAATCGACTTGAGAATGGTCCAGGACGGACCGAAACGTCGTCGTCCCTTCAACTTCTAGTGTGTGGGCTGGTCAGCACTGCTGCTGATATCATCCTAAACACTTACAACCACCACAACCACTCTTTACAACCACAACCCTCCCCCCCCAACTCACATGAATGGTAAAGGTGACGGGGGAGGAGAGGCCACTCATGGGGGGGGGGAGGGCACAATACTCCTGGGGGGGGGCACAATACTCCTGGGGGGGGGGGGAGGGCACAATACTCCTGGGGGGGAGAGGGAGGGCACAATACTCCTGGGGGGGGAGGGAGGGAGGACACAATACTCCTGGGGGGGGGGAGGGATGGAGGACACAATACTCCTGGGGGGGGGGGGAGGGAGGACACAAAACTCCTGAGAGGGGGAGGGAGGGAGGACACAATACTCCTGGGGGGGGAGGGAGGGAGGACACAATACTCCTGGGGGGGGAGGGAGGGAGGACACAATACTCCTGGGGGGGGGAGGGAGGACACAATACTCCTGGGGGGGGAGGGAGGGAGGACACAATACTCCTGGGGGGAAGGGAGGGAGGACACAATACTTCTGGGGGGGGAGGGAGGGAGGACACAATACTCCTGGGGGGGGAGGGAGGGAGGACACAATACTCCTGGGGGGGGAGGGAGGGAGGACACAATACTCCTGGGGGGGAGGGAGGGAGGACACAATACTCCTGGGGGGGGGAGGGAGGGAGGACAATACTCCTGGGGGGGGAGGGAGGGAGGACACAATACTCCTGGGGGGGAGGGAGGGAGGACACAATACTCCTGGGGGGGGAGGGAGGGAGGACACAATACTCCTGGGGAGGAGGGAGGGAGGACACAATACTCCTGGGGGGGGAGGGAGGGAGGACACAATACTCCTGGGGGGGGGGAGGGAGGGAGGAGAATACTCCTGGGGGGGGAGGGAGGGAGGACAATACTCCTGGGGGGGGAGGGAGGGAGGACACAATACTCCTGGGGGGGGGAGGGAGGGAGGACAATACTCCTGGGGGGGGAGGGAGGGAGGACACAATACTCCTGGGGGGGAGGGAGGGAGGACACAATACTCCTGGGGGGGAGGGAGGGAGGACACAATACTCCTGGGGGGGGAGGGAGGGAGGACACAATACTCCTGGGGGGGGAGGAAGGGAGGGAGGACACAATACTCCTGGGGGGGGAGGAAGGGAGGGAGGACACAATACTCCTGGGGGGGAGGAAGGGAGGGAGGACACAATACTCCTGGGGGGGGAGGAAGGGAGGGAGGACACAATACTCCTGGGGGGGGAGGAAGGGAGGGAGGACACAATACTCCTGGGGGGGGAGGAAGGGAGGGAGGACACAATACTCCTGGGGGGGGAGGGAGGGAGGGAGGACACAATACTCCTGGGGGGGGGGGAGGGAGGGAGGACACAATACTCCTGGGGGGGAGGGAGGGAGGACACAATACTCCTGGGGGGGGGGAGGGAGGACACAATACTCCTGGGGGGGAGGGAGGGAGGACACAATACTCCTGGGGGGGAGGGAGGGAGGACATAATACTCCTGGGGGGGAGGGAGGGAGGACACAATACTCCTGGGGGGGGAGGAAGGGAGGGAGGACACAATACTCCTGGGGGGGGAGGAAGGGAGGGAGGACACAATACTCCTGGGGGGGGAGGAAGGGAGGGAGGACACAATACTCCTGGGGGGGGAGGAAGGGAGGGAGGACACAATACTCCTGGGGGGGGAGGAAGGGAGGGAGGACACAATACTCCTGGGGGGGGAGGAAGGGAGGGAGGACACAATACTCCTGGGGGGGGAGGAAGGGAGGGAGGACACAATACTCCTGGGGGGGGAGGGAGGGAGGGAGGACACAATACTCCTGGGGGGGGGGAGGGAGGGAGGACACAATACTCCTGGGGGGGGGAGGGAGGGAGGACACAATACTCCTGGGGGGGGGGGAGGGAGGACACAATACTCCTGGGGGGGAGGGAGGGAGGACACAATACTCCTGGGGGGGAGGGAGGGAGGACATAATACTCCTGGGGGAGGAGGGAGGGAGGACACAATACTCCTGGGGGGGAGGGAGGGAGGACACAATACTCCTGGGGGGGGAGGGAGGGAGGACACAATACTCCTGGGGGGGGGGGAGGGAGGGAGGACACAATACTCCTGGGGGGGGGAGGGAGGGAGGACACAATACTCCTGGGGGGGAGGGAGGGAGGACACAATACTTCTTGGGGGGGAGGGAGGACACAATACTCCTGGGGGGGAAGGGAGGGAGGACACAATACTCCTGGGGGGGGAGAAAGGACACAATACTTCTGGGGGGGGGGAGGGAGGACACAATACTTCTTGGGGGGGAGGGAGGACACAATACTCCTGGGGGGGGGGGAGGGAGGACAATACTCCTGGGGGAGGAGGGAGGGAGGACACAATACTCCTGGGGGGGAGGGAGGGAGGACACAATACTCCTGGGGGGAGGGAGGGAGGACACAATACTCCTGGGGGGGAGGGAGGACACGTACAATACTCCTGGGGGGGGAGGGAGGGAGGACACAATACTCCTGGGGGGGAGGGAGGGAGGACACAATACTTCTTGGGGGGGAGGGAGGACACAATACTCCTGGGGGGGGGAGGGAGGGAGGACACAATACTCCTGGGGGGGAGGGAGGGAGGACACAATACTTCTTGGGGGGGAGGGAGGACACAATACTCCTGGGGGGGGGAGGGAGGGAGGACACAATACTCCTGGGGGGGGAGGGAGGGAGGACACAATACTCCTGGGGGGGGAGGGAGGGAGGACACAATACTCCTGGGGGGGGAGGGAGGGAGGACACAATACTCCTGGGGGGGGAGGGAGGGAGGACACAATACTCCTGGGGGGGGAGGGAGGGAGGACACAATACTCCTGGGAGGGAGGACACAATACTCCTGGGGGGGAGGACACAATACTCCTGGGGGGGAGGGAGGACACAATACTCCTGGGGGGGAGGGAGGACACAATACTCCTGGGGGGGGAGGACACAACTCCTGGGGGGGGGAGGGAGGACCCAATACTCCTGGGGGGGGAGGGAGGACACAATACTCCTGGGGGGAGGGAGGCCACAATACTCCTGGGGGGGGGGCACAATACTCCTGGGGGGGGGGGAGGGCACAATACTCCTGGGGGGAGAGGGAGGGCACAATACTCCTGGGGGGGAGAGGGAGGGAGGACACAATACTCCTGGGGGGGGGAGGGAGGGAGGACACAATACTCCTGGGGGGGGGAGGGAGGGAGGACACAAAACTCCTGAGAGGGGGAGGGAGGGAGGACACAATACTCCTGGGGGGGAGGGAGGGAGGACAATACTTCTGGGGGGGGAGGGAGGGAGGACACAATACTCCTGGGGGGGAGGGAGGGAGGACACAATACTCCTGGGGGGGAGGGAGGGAGGACACAATACTCCTGGGGGGGGGGGAGGGAGGGAGGACACAATACTCCTGGGGGGGGGAGGGAGGGAGGACACAATACTCCTGGGGGGGGAGGGTGGGAGGACACAATACTCCTGGGGGGGAGGGAGGGAGGACACAATACTTCTGGGGGGGGAGGGAGGGAGGACACAATACTCCTGGGGGGGGAGGGAGGGAGGACACAATACTCCTGGGGGGGGAGGGAGGGAGTACAATACTCCTGGGGGGGAGGGAGGGAGGACAATACTCCTGGGGGGGGAGGGAGGGAGGACACAATACTCCTGGGAGGGAGGGAGGGAGGACACAATACTCCTGGGGGGGAGGGAGGGAGGACACAATACTCCTGGGGGGGAGGGAGGGAGGACACAATACTCCTGGGGGGGGAGGGAGGGAGGACACAATACTCCTGGGGGGGAGGGAGGGAGGACACAATACTCCTGGGGGGGGGGGAGGAAGGGAGGGAGGACACAATACTCCTGGGGGGGGAGGAAGGGAGGGAGGACACAATACTCCTGGGGGGGGAGGGAGGGAGGGAGGACACAATACTCCTGGGGGGGAGGGAGGGAGGGAGGACACAATACTCCTGGGGGGGGGAGGGAGGGAGGACACAATACTCCTGGGGGGGGGGAGGGAGGATACAATACTCCTGGGGGGGAGGGAGGGAGGACATAATACTCCTGGGGGGGAGGGAGGGAGGACACAATACTCCTGGGGGGGGAGGGAGGGAGGACACAATACTCCTGGGGGGGAGGGAGGGAGGACACAATACTCCTGGGGGGGGAGGGAGGGAGGACACAATACTTCTTGGGGGGGAGGGAGGGAGGACACAATACTCCTGGGGGGGAAGGGAGGGAGGACACAATACTCCTGGGGGGGGGGGAGAAAGGACACAATACTCCTGGGGGGGGGGAGGGAGGACACAATACTTCTTGGGGGGGAGGGAGGACACAATACTCCTGGGGGGGGGAGGGAGGGAGGACACAATACTCCTGGGGGGGGAGGGAGGGAGGACACAATACTCCTGGGGGGGGGGGGAGGCAGGACACAATACTCCTGGGGGGGGGGGGAGGGAGGACATAATACTCCTGGGGGGGAGGGAGGGAGGACACAATACTCCTGGGGGGGGAGGGAGGGAGGACACAATACTCCTGGGGGGGAGGAAGGGAGGACACAATACTCCTGGGGGGGGAGGGAGGGAGGACACAATACTCCTGGGGGGGGGGGAGGGAGGACCCAATACTCCTGGGGGGGAGGGAGGACACAGTACTCCTGGGGGGGGGAGGGAGGACCCAATACTCCTGGGGGGGGAGGGAGGACACAATACTCCTGGGGGGGGGAGGGAGGACACAATACCCCTGGGGGGGGAGGGAGGACACAATACTCCTGGGAGGGAGGACACAATACTCTTGGGGGGGGAGGGAGGGAGGACACAATACTTCTTGGGGGGGAGGGAGGGAGGACACAATACTCCTGGGGGGGGAGGGAGGGAGGACACAATACTTCTTGGGGGGGAGGGAGGGAGGACACAATACTCCTGGGGGGGGGGAGGGAGGACCCAATACTCCTGGGGGGGGAGGGAGGACACAATACTCCTGGGGGAGGAGGGAGGACACAATACTCCTGGGGGGGGAGGACACAATACTCCTGGGGGGGAGGGAGGACACAATACTCCTGGGGGGGAGGACACAACTCCTGGGGGGGGAGGGAGGACACAATACTCCTGGGGGGGGCACAATACTCCTGGGGGGGGGAGGGCACAATACTCCTGGGGGGGGAGAGGGAGGGCACAATACTCCTGGGGGGGAGGGAGGGAGGACACAATACTCCTGGGGGGGGGAGGGAGGGAGGACACAATACTCCTGGGGGGGGGGAGGGAGGGAGGCCACAAAACTCCTGAGAGGGGGAGGGAGGGAGGACACAATACTCCTGGGGGGGAGGGAGGGAGGACACAATACTCCTGGGGGGGGGGGAGGGAGGGAGGACACAATACTCCTGGGGGGGAGGGAGGGAGGGCACAATACTCCTGGGGGGGAGGGAGGGAGGACACAATACTCCTGGGGGGGGAGGGAGGGAGGACACAATACTCCTGGGGGGGAGGGAGGGAGGACACAATACTTCTGGGGGGGGAGGGAGGGAGGACACAATACTCCTGGGGGGGGAGGGAGGGAGGACACAATACTCCTGGGGGGGGAGGGAGGGAGGACAATACTCCTGGGGGGGGAGGGAGGGAGGACAATACTCCTGGGGGGGGGGGAGGGAGGGAGGACACAATACTCCTGGGGGGGAGGGAGGGAGGACACAATACTCCTGGGGGGGAGGGAGGGAGGACACAATACTCCTGGGGGGGAGGGAGGGAGGACACAATACTCCTGGGGGGGGGAGGGAGGGAGGACACAATACTCCTGGGGGGGAGGGAGGGAGGACACAATACTCCTGGGGGGGGGAGGGAGGGAGGACACAATACTCCTGGGGGGGAGGGAGGGAGGACACAATACTCCTGGGGGGGGGGAAGGGAGGGAGGACACAATACTCCTGGGGGGGGAGGAAGGGAGGGAGGACACAATACTCCTGGGGGGGGAGGAAGGGAGGGAGGACACAATACTCCTGGGGGGGGGAGGGAGGGAGGGAGGACACAATACTCCTGGGGGGGGAGGGAGGGAGGGAGGACACAATACTCCTGGGGGGGAGGGAGGGAGGACACAATACTCCTGGGGGGGGGAGGGAGGGAGGACACAATACTCCTGGGGGGGGAGGGAGGACACAATACTCCTGGGGGGGAGGGAGGGAGGACATAATACTCCTGGGGGGGAGGGAGGGAGGACACAATACTCCTGGGGGGGGAGGGAGGGAGGACACAATACTCCTGGGGGGGAGGGAGGGAGGACACAATACTCCTGGTTAGGACACAATACTCCTGGGGGGGGAGGGAGGGAGGACACAATACTTCTTGGGGGGGAGGGAGGACACAATACTCCTGGGGGGGAAGGGAGGGAGGACACAATACTCCTGGGGGGGAAGGGAGGGAGGACACAATACTCCTGGGGGGGGGAGGGAGGACACAATACTTCTTGGGGGGGAGGGAGGACACAATACTCCTGGGGGGGGAGGGAGGGAGGACACAATACTCCTGGGGGGGGAGGGAGGGAGGACACAATACTCCTGGGGGGGGGGGGAGGGACACAATACTCCTGGGGGGGGAGGCAGGACACAATACTCCTGGGGGGGGGGGAGGGAGGACACAATACTCCTGGGGGGGGGAGGGAGGACACAATACTCCTGGGGGGGGGAGGGAGGGAGGGAGGACACAATACTCCTGGGGGGGGGGAGGGAGGACACAATACTCCTGGGGGGGGGGAGGGAGGACACAATACTCCTGGGGGGGAGGGAGGGAGGACATAATACTCATGGGGGGGAGGGAGGGAGGACACAATACTCCTGGGGGGGAGGGAGGGAGGACACAATACTCCTGGGGGGGGGAGGAAGGGAGGACACAATACTCCTGGGGGGGGAGGGAGGGAGGACACAATACTCCTGGGGGGGGGAGGGAGGACCCAATACTCCTGGGGGGGGAGGGAGGACAATACTCCTGGGGGGGGGGGGAGGGAGGACACAATACCCCTGGGGGGGGGAGGGAGGACACAATACTCCTGGGAGGGAGGACACAATACTCCTGGGGGAGGAGGGAGGACACAATACTCCTGGGGGAGGAGGGAGGACACAATACTCCTGGGGGGGAGGGAGGACACAATACTCCTGGGGGGGGAGGACACAACTCCTGGGGGGGGGGGGAGGGAGGACCCAATACTCCTGGGGGGGGAGGGAGGACACAATACTCCTGGGGGGGAGGGAGGACGCAATACTCCTGGGGGGGGGGAGGGAGGACACAATACTCCTGGGGGGGGGAAGGGAGGACACAATACCCCTGGGGGGGGGGGAGGTCACAATACTCCTTAAGGGGGGAGGGAGGACACAATACTCCTGGGGGGAGGGAGGACACAATACTACTGGGGGGGAGGGAGGACCCAATACTCCTGGGGGTGGAGGGAGGACACAATACTCCTGGGGGAGGGAGGACACAATACTCCTGGGGGGGGGAGGGAGGACACAATACTCCTGGGGGGGGAGGGAGGACACAATACTCCTGGGGGGGGGGGGAGGGAGGACACAATACCCCTGGGGGGGGGGGAGGGAGGTCACAATACTCCTTAAGGGGGGAGGGAGGACACAATACTCCTGGCGGGGAGGGAGGACACAATACTCCTGGGGGGGGGAGGGAGGACCCAATACTCCTGGGGGTGGAGGGAGGACACAATACTCCTGGGGGGGGGGAGGGAGGACACAATACTCCTGGGGGGGGGGAGGGAGGACACAATACTCCTGGGGGGGGGGGAGGGAGGACACAATACTCCTGGGGGGGGAGGGAGGACACAATACTCCTGGGGGGGGGGGAGGGAGGACACAATACTCCTGGGGGGGGAGGGAGGACTCAATACTCCTGGGGGGGGAGGGAGGACCCAATACTCCTGGGAGGGGGGGAGGGAGGACACAATACTCCTGGGGGGGGGAGGGAGGACACAATACTCCTGGGGGGGGAGGGAGGACACAATACTCCTGGGGGGGGGGAGGGAGGACACAATACTTTTGGGGGGGGGGAGGGAGTACCCAATACTTTTGGGGGGGGAGGGAGGACCCAATACTCCTTGGGGGAGGGGGAGGGAGGACACAATACTCCTGGCGGGGGAGGGAGGACACAATACTCCTGGGGGGGGGAGGGAGGACACAATACTCCTGGGGGGGGGGAGGGAGGACACAATACTCCTGGGGGGGGAGGGAGGACACAATACTCCTGGGGGGGGATGGAGGACACAATACTCCTGGGGGGGGAGGGAGGACACAATACTCCTGGGGGGGAGGGAGGACACTATACTCCTGGGGGGGGGGGGAGGGAGGACCCAATACTCCTGGGGGGGAGGGAGGACCCAATACTCCTGGGGGGGGGAGGGAGGACACAATACTCCTGGCGGGGGAGGGAGGACCCAATACTCCTGGGGGGGGGAGGGAGGACACAATACTCCTGGGGGGGGGGGGGAGGGAGGACACAATACTCCTGGGGGGGGGGAGGGAGGACACAATACTCCTGGGGGGGGGAGGGAGGACAATACTCCTGGGGGGGGGGAGGGAGGACAATACTCCTGGGGGGGGGAGGGAGGACACAATACTCCTGGGGGGGGGAGGGAGGACACAATACCCCTGGGGGGGGAGGGAGGACACAATTCTCCTGGGAGGGAGGACACAATACTCCTGGGGGAGGAGGGAGGACACAATACTCCTGGGGGGGGGAGGACACAATACTCCTGGGGGGGAGGGAGGACACAATACTCCTGGGGGGGAGGGAGGACACAATACTCCTGGGGGGTGGACACAACTCCTGGGGGGGGGAGGGAGGACCCAATACTCCTGGGGGTGGAGGGAGGACACAATACTCCTGGGGGGGGAGGGAGGACACAATACTCCTGGGGGGGAGGACACAACTCCTGGGGGGGGGAGGAAGGACCCAATACTCCTGGGGGGGAGGGAGGACACAATACTCCTGGGGGGGGGGAGGGAGGACACAATACTCCTGGGGGGGGGAGGGAGGACATGATACTCCTGGGGGGGGGAGGGAGGACACAATACCCCTGGGGGGGGAGGGAGGACACAATACTCCTGGGGGGGGGAGGGAGGACACAATACTCCTGGGGGGGGGGAGGGAGGACACAATACTCCTGGGGGGGGGGAGGGAGGACACAATACTCCTAAGGGGGGGAGGGAGGACACAATACTCCTGGGGGGGGAGGGAGGACACAATACTCCTGGGGGGGGAGGGAGGACCCAATACTCCTGGGGGGGAGGGAGGACACAATACTCGTTGGGGGGGGGGAGGACACAATACTCATGGGGGGGAGGACACACTACTCCTGGGGGTGAAGGACACAACTCCTGGGGGGGGGGACACAATATTCCTAGGGGGGAGGACAATACTCCTGGGGGGGGAGGGAGGACACAATACTCCTGGGGGGGGGAGGGAGGACACAATACTCCTGGGGGGGAGGGAGGACACAATACTCCTGGGGGGGGGAGGGAGGACACAATACTCCTGGGGGTGAAGGACACAACTCCTGGGGGGGGGGACACAATATTCCTAGGGGGGAGGACAATACTCCTGGGGGGGGAGGGAGGACACAATACTCCTGGGGGGGGGAGGGAGGACACAATACTCCTGGGGGGGAGGGAGGACACAATACTCCTGGGGGGGGGAGGGAGGACACACTACTCCTGGGGGTGAAGGACACAACTCCTGGGGGGGGGGACACAATATTCCTAGGGGGGAGGACAATACTCCTGGGGGGGGAGGGAGGACACAATACTCCTGGGGGGGGGAGGGAGGACACAATACTCCTGGGGGGGAGGGAGGACACAATACTCCTGGGGGGGGGAGGGAGGACACAATACTCCTGGGGGGGGGGGAGGGAGGACACAATACTTCTGGTGGAGAAAAATTAATTTCTGAAAAATTTCTTAACCTCGGCTTTGCCTAACGTAGTGATTTTTTTCTTAAAGAACACGTCTCTAAAAACAAAGATGAACATCTCATGGTGTGGACTAGAAAAACAGTCACAAAGTTTTGGGAGAGAAAGAGAATGTTTGTTATAAACTCATTTGGGCAAACTGGAGGGGATAAGGCTGTTTACAGAACACAAGCCCTGAGAGTGGTAGAGGGAATCGATCATCGTACAGAGTCGAAGGACCATCAACAGCTAGCGCAACAAGTTGATAAAGTTCACTCTATGTCATCAATTTACCCGAAGATGGGTTAGGAGGTGAACGATTAGTCCCATCCAAGCCCCGAATTTCCTGGTTGGAGGGGAGGGACATGATAAAGTGGGTTCCAGACAGAGTCTGCAGCATCGTTGTTGTTAAGGATTCAGCTATTCGGAAAAAAATTCCAAGTAGCACGGGCAATGGTGAGCCCGCAGTGGACGTTACTGCAGCATCATTCAGACTCTCTTATTCGCTAGTTATTATAGTCTTGGTGGCTTGGTGCTGTCTGCAGATAGTTCTTGTTTATAGGTTTTTGCACCATAATGAACATGTCTGCATCAGGCAGTGTGATCCCGCAACCTGTCCTCCTAAAAGAAAGTCGCATTTTCACAAACTCTTCCACCAAGGTAAAATATTGTACTAGAAATTGGTAACGGCTCGCGAAGTTGACATACTGTACCATTTTCTGTTTTGGGTCCTCTGGTAGGTATTAGGATAAAGGCACTTTAGAACAACAGTTTCTTGACATTGGGAAAGCTGAGGAGGACGGGCTGGTTCCCCAGCGATGCTCTTCTAACTCTCAAAGTCTATGCTACAGTTCTTGAGGGAAGCCTTGAGGTGTCTTAAATCTCTTCTTTTACCCCACGTTGAGAACATCTTCCTTGCTGTACCTTACCGAAGAACATCTTCTTACGCAGTAGTTCATCGGGTATGCATGCAACATGGCCAGCCCATCTGGGCCGTGCCTGGCAAAGCATCTGGAACTTTGTCCTGCTATCTCACTTTCTGCAGCATCTCCAGAAAGCTCGGATGGAAAGGTTTAGTTTTTTTTCCGCCTGACAACTGATGACAGTCCAGGTGTGGCAAGCACAGAGGAGGATGAGCAGGATGACTGCCGAGTAGACTTTTAGTTTGGTCTTAATCTTAATGTCTTTTCGATACAATAGATTGGATCGAAGCCTTCCAAATGTGCCGTAGATCTGGCGATCTTAGTGTTCACCACCTCATTAATATTGACTGCCTGGTCCAAACCAACCGATCCAAGCTGTTGAGCTTCTTTCAACTGATGGCAATAGATGGCTCAGCAAAGTCATTGCTAGGATGGGAAGGGGAATGATCAGAGAGAAAGCACCAAGCTATTACCACTATATGGCACTTGAAAGGGTCTAGGATAAGGATCGTCATTGCCAGGAGTGGACTAGTGCAGAACCTCCTTCATTTTGGAGGAGATTGTTAGGCCGAAGTTCATCATATAATTATTTTACCATTTCGATGACAGTATATGGGCATTCAAATTCGGCCTTAATCCTCCAGAGGCCCACATGGCTGACAGTATCATATGCCTCCGTTAGATTTTCAGACTTGGTGTAGAACAGAATATTCTGCTCCTGACACTTCACTAGCAATTGTCTGACAGCAAAGATCATGTCAATAGTCCCATACCATTGGTTGTAACCAGTGGTATAGTACTATACCACTGGTTATACATATGAATAACCAGTGGTATAGTACTATACCACTGGTTATACATATGAATAACAAGGAACATACCACTGGCTATTTGGCAAAAAACCTTGAATGAGGTGATGAGTGCACCTATTCAAAAGTTGTCTGATGAGGCCCTTTCTGCGATTCAGAGCAGAAAAAATCTTCTGTAGTTACTACAAGATTGGTGACTTCACTTATGCTTACATATGTGAACGATAGATGCATTTTTGAAGTCTTGACGAATGCAATTCTGTTTTCACTTCTCTCTGAACACCTCTGTGAGCCTCTCAGTTAGCTTAGGTCTGCCTGAATTTTATATTTTACCTAGAATGGAATGGAGTCAGCGGCAGGAGCTTTCCCACAGGACAACAGATAAATAGCCATTTGAATCTCCATCACTGTTAGGATGGGGGGAAGTCATCCAGGCGCTCGTTAACCTCCATCTGGAGGTGGCGGCTTATCGCCTGATCGTTGATTGAGGAGCGCTTGTTGAAGACTGTCAAAGTTCTCCGCCCAGCGAGCCAAAACTTTCTTTTCGGTGATCAGAGCATTGCCCTCCGCAGTTAAGAGTGGGGTTCAGCCAGACGTGACTGGGCCATACACAGCTTAAAGAGCACTGTAGATGTTCTTCACATTGTGATTATCGGCACAAGCCTGGATCTCATTTGCTTTATGACTGCCATGTGTTCTGTACTTCCCAGAGATTCATACGTGAATCATTCTGGTGAAGTCATCTTTCTTCATTGCAGATTTAGGGTAATTTCTGAAGACATCATGATGACATTTCTCATCCAGCTGGCTTTAATGTCCTCACAATCCTGGCCAAACCAATCCTGCTGCTTTCTTGACTCAATGACTCATGCTGCAGTGGAGTACACCAAGTGGTTGAACGCATCTGGGCTGAGCTTTGTCAGCATCAGCATATATGACTTCCAGCTTAGGACACCAGAGCGTCAGAGAGCATAACTGCCGAATGCTGCTGTCTCAATCTGAGGAATTTGGTATGTTGGCGCCCTGTGGACGTCTGGGGGCTGGATCGTAAGGTTAATTTTTGAAATTGAACACTATGGTTAGTCCAGCAATCTGCGCCACACATGGCCTCGGTCACACCGAAATCCTGTCCGTCTTTCCTACAGACTATTATGTAGTCAATTGGGTGCCAGTGCTTTGAGCAGGGATGCATGCAGGATGTTCTATTACGTTTGAGCAGACTTAAAATGGAGTTAGTTATCAGAAGACCATTTACTGCAAATGTCCTCAGGAGCAGAAGGCCATTAATGTTACAGCTACCGATGACACCCTTCCATGCCACATTATCAGTGACAACTCTGGCATTGAAATCGCCAAAGACGATTAGCGTGTCTACCTCTGGTACTGTAGCAATCGGAGATTCCATATCTTGGTAGAATTTGTCGTTGATATCTTATGGGTTAGTAATTGTTGGTGCATATGCTCTGATGAGTGTGTCTTGCTTTTTTCCAGGTGGAGTAAGCTTCAGCACCATCAGCTGGTCATTGATTACTTTTGGTAGACTGAAGAATTTATTTACCAGATTTGCCAGGACAGCAAATCCACCTCCCAGTGTTCGTCTGTTCATAGCTTTCCCCAGAAAAAGATTTAACCAGCTTCAGCTTTAGTCAGCTGTCCTCTTGTCTGCTAGATGGGTTTCACTTGGGTTACTATTTTTATCTTAGCTCCATGGCAATTGGAGCAGTCCTTTTCTCTAGCCAGTCAGCTCCTACATGATACACGAGAGTATGCATGTTCTACACTCCAAGAGAAAAAGAAATATTCTTTGTATTCTTTATATGTTGACCTCATAAGCGGGATTCCCTCCAGCCACGGAAGCAATATATGACGCAGACTTTCTTTGAGGCACCTTTTCTAGCCCCTTCCTCAGCTTACGGAGGTAAGTAGTGCTATCCAGAAACGGTCTGCTTAGTCGTTCAGGTGGGTGTTATAAATCATTGCCGCTTCAGTCAGTGGAAGATAACCCTATGGCCGGAGCCGCCTGTATGCAGCTTTGTCACTCGTGCCGCCAATGTATCCACACCTGTCGTTTCACAGCCAGTCCAGTGCCACAGGATGGGATAAGTGAGTGATGACATAGATGACGTATGTGAACTTTATTAAAGTGAGGAAGAACTGCACAACAGCCTCACTCTCTCTTGTCCAGGCTCCATTTCATCCAGTGGCAAGACGGCTGAACTGGTACCTGGATTCAGTTGATGACGAGGACATTCTGCGTTTCTTGCTTTGTAAAATGTGAAGAGCATGGGCATGTGTGGATTTGCCTTTCTCCCCATTCGCCATCTGGTGGTTCCTCCATGCAGTTCACTGAATCTAGTCATCATATGCATTAGGGACAAGGGCTACCCCTCCTCGGTAGCCGGTCAGTCAAAGCCATTGCCCACGATGTGGCTGCAGTGCACGCTTCAGCTACTTGCAGCCATAGGCAAGGGCTGACGTAGAGGAGAAAGGTGGACGAACTGCTCCTGAAACATCATGCCATGTCCCTCATGCAAGGTACTACCCCACCAGGAACAAAATATAATAGCCACCTGACTGGGGCGTAAGAGGGTGAACGACATTACCGTAGGCCTGAGTGTGGTCGGGTTGGCTGTAAAAACCTGGTTGCCCTACCAAGGCAAAGATCATTGAGTGCCAAGGTGCTGGGCACAAGAGAGCCATACTCACTATCCGGATGTTTCACGTGACCTGACCACGAAACTATGTTCTTCCTGGAACTACACACATACTCCACCCAACACCACTTCTCCCACTCATCTGTCTCTCAACATGATTCCCTGCTCTCCAGCTGGATAAGACAGTGTTCAGCTCGCATTTAATGTGAAAGGGTTAATCCCTGTGGATTAGCGTGACAGCATCGTATCTGGTAACCTCGTGACCACGTCACCGTTGACCGGAATTGACCTGTTCCATGGTTAGCGTTTCGGAGGTGTGAATTTGCCATTGTCTTGCGCCGACTATCTGGCACCGCACCCCTGTGTCTGTGTCATGCTGTTCAACTTTGTACTGCTCTCGTTACAATGGTGATGGTTATGGCGACAGTTATGGTGACAGCGACGGCTATGGTAGGGGGAAAGATCTCAGAGGAATGACTTCAACAAGGTACAGATTCTTTAGGGAGTTTAGGGGTATCTTCTTTAACACTAACAAATAAGCTACTATAGCAATAGCAGCGAAAAGGGTCAGCCGACCGACAAACAAAATAGTGGAGTCCAGGAGCTGAAACTCGGTAAAAACACAGCAATAGGGTTATATAGTTCCTGCATCCTTACCATCCTCCACCCTCCCTCCTACCACCCCCATGCCTCACACCCCGTTCTTAAGCACCCCCCCATCCCCACCTCCCCACTCGACCTCCCCTTCCCCATCACCCGTCTCGACCCCCCTTTCCCACCACCCCACTCTCTCCCCATCGCCCCCCTCCTCCTAATACCTTCGGCACTTCAGAAAAAAAAAAACATCATGTATTCCTCCTAGACGCCCTCTCGTGGCGGGACCTGCTGTTGGGCGCTAGTAATAGAATATTTATAACACACACACACACACACGCACGCGGACGGAGGGCAGGCTAACGAAAACGGGAGATACAACACACACACGTCTGGTGGGAGGGGGGGGGGGATGGAGGAGTTTTGAGAACATCCGGCCCGTCGCTGCTGCCGTAACCTATGCTAACTTAACACTAGGTCCTTATAGTTTATATGATAGCGGGGAGAGTGATGAGTATCTTGGAGGTTGTTGCGTGTATGTTTGGGTTGTAAGCGACGGCACGATATCTTCGCTTAATTTAAATTGGAGAGGCGGTTGTGGTGGAGGGTGACGAAGGCTGTGTTAAACCTCAGTGGTGGTGCTGGTGGTGGTGACGGTGCTTGTGGTGACAGTGGGGGGGTGGAGAGGGGTGGTGGGGGTCAGTGCGAGGCAGAGCAAGCAACACCCCGCCTGTAGAAGCATTTCCGAGTGTTAGTTCTCCCCCCCCCCCCACCTCCCCCCCCCTAGCTTGAGGGAACATATCCCCCGGAAGTCCTTCTCCTCCTCCTCCTCCTCCTCCTCCTCCTCCTCCTCCTCCTTCAGGGGTACCTGCAGGAGGGTAAAGGTATTGCACAAACTGACAATGAGGATTCCTGACAGAATTTTCACTTATCTAATGATCTATTAATATTTATGAACGATTTGTATATAGAAAAATAAATACCCATCGAGGCTAACACCACCCTTCCCCCCATCCCCATCCCCCCCCCCACACACAGTGTGTGTGTGTGTGTGTGTGTGTGTGTGTGTGTGTGTGTGTGTGTGTGTGTGTGTGTGTGTGTTTTGCGGCACAATCCCGGCACAGAGGGATTATTTAACACGGGTGGTACACGCACAAGGGGACACAGGTGGAAGCTGAGTATCCAAATGAGCCACAGAGACATTAGAAAGAACTTTTTCAATGTCAGAGTGGTTAGTAAATGGAATGCACTAGGAAGTGATGTGGTGGAGGCTGACTCCATACAAAGTTTTAAATGTAGATATGACAGGTTCAGCAATCTGTACACCAGTTGATTGACAGTTGAGAGGCGGGACCAAAGAGGCAGAATTCAACCCCCGCAAACACAACTAGGTGAGTACAACTAGGTAAGTACACACACACACCTATTGATTGACAGTTGAGAGGCGGGACCAAAGAGCCAGAGCTCAACCCCCGCAAGCACATAAAGGTGAAAACAATTAGGTGAGTACATACACACACCACGAGGGGATCCTCGCGGCTGAGTGGACAGCGTTCTGGGGTCGTAGTCCTAAGGGCCCGGGTTCAATCCCCGACACAGGCAGAAACAAATGGGCAGAGTTTCTTTCACTCTGATACCCCAGTTCACCTAGCATTAAATAGGCACTTTGGAGTTAGACAGCTGCTACGGGCTGCTTCCTGGGGATCGGTGTGCTTATGAGGTATTAGTAGTTGACATAGAAGAAGAAAACATTGAAAGGTGGGGTCCAAGGGCTAATAGCTCGATTCTGCAGATGTAAATAGTAAATATAAATAGTAAAAACACACACACACACACACTGGTTATTAAGTACCTGAACAATAGTAACAGTAACACGGGAACAAGCGGAGTAGCGGAACGATGCCATGGATGTCATACAGGGGCCAGCACCAGCCCCCATCCCCTTCCTGCTTCGTGTGATTGTTCTCCCTGGGAGAACCATGTTCTCCCATCTGGGAGAACATGGCATAATTTTATGCCATCTTCAATCCCATGCCATCCTCAATCCCATGCCATCCTCAATCCCATGCCATCCTCAATCCTATGCCATGTTATTGAACATGGCATAATTTTATCTATAGCAAATTGTGTGGATAGAAACCTGAGAAGAATGATGTGGGCAGCTTGCAAGAACATTTTAAAACGTGTATGCCAAAAGTGTAACACTTAACACTAGTAAAGTACAGGGTATTTCAGTGTATTGCCAAAGATTACACTGTCACCTTTTGCAAGGGGCTAAAGGGGAAGGGGGAAAAAGGTGGGAAAGGGGTTTCCTCTGTCCGACTTTTGTAGTCGGACAGAGGAAACTACTTGGAGGGCTACAAACACATCAAACCTATTTCCTGAAGTGGAACACACTAACTACATGACATCAGCTGCATCTGCAAGGTTAGCACTCACACAATCTACCATCAGTCATTCAAGACGCTTTTTTCCCCACACATATAATGTCGAAAACAGAATTGGTAGCACCCGCAAATTTCCAACCAGCCTTCAGAAATCTTAAAAAAAAAAGACGCCTAAATAATGACATATGCAACATATGTCAGACACATTATTGCACATGCAGCGCTGGTATAGAATCCAAACCTAAAAGAAATGCTAAATGTTTAAAATGAGAAATAACAGAACGAAAGAACATGACTGAAGATGCAAAAGAGAAACATATTAGGATTTATAGAATGGCATTTGTAGAAGAAATGGTATACTTTAGAAATGAATATTGCTAAACCAAACTCGTTTAACATTTCTATCTAAAAATATGAACCGTGAACCTGCAACTGGAAAACCAGAACCCAAGAATAGATGCTCGGTTCCGCAGAGAAAAGTTAAGTGAAAACAATTAAGCGAGTCGCAAAATAGAAATACTTGCTCGGCCCATTGTTCAACACGCAGCGATAGGAATTAATGACCAGGAGCAGAACACTATAGACAGAATACAGAAAGCAAAACCTGAGAAGGAACAAAGATAAGAGAGAGATAACGTATTCATAATAGTGTGAATACAGTTGAATCTTGAGGAATGCTAAGGTAAGGCAAGGTAACGGTCGGGAAGAGTGCCAAGGTAAGGCAAGATAACGGTCGGGAAGAGTGCCAAGGTAAGGCAAGATAACGGTCGGGAAGAGTGCCAAGGTAACGCAAGGTAACGGTTGGGAGGAATGTCAAGGTAAGGCAAGATAACGGTCGGGAAGAGTGCCAAGGTAACGCAAGGTAACGGTCGGGAGAATGCTGAGACAATATGATTATATTGACTATCTATAAATATATAAATAATATGAATATATTACATATTAATAATATTATATATGCCTAATATTAACCTAACAGTTTGTACATAAAAATAATTATATAGAAATGTAATATAGCCCTTATCAAAAAAGAGATAAAAACAAGCAACTGGGATAAGAGGATGAAATAAAAGAATCATACCAGCTTATCATTCGGAACATTTGGGGATTGAACGCCGACCAGGAAAGAAGCGAGGCAGTCGCTGTACCGCCCACTCTAAGTGGATGAGTTTGAGTTTATATATATATATTATATATATATATATTATATATATATATATTATATATATATATATTATAATATATATATATATATATATATATATATATATATATATATATATATATATATATATTATATATATATATATATATATATATATATATATATAGCGAGTCCAAGAAACAATTGGGAAAACGACAAACTGATGAAGGTAATGAACAGCCAACACTGCTACAACTTTGTCACATCACGACACGATTGATGAATATTAATAAAGACAGACACACAGACAGACAGAGAGACAGACAGACACACAGACAGACAGAGAGACAGACACACAGACAGACAGAGAGACAGACAGACACAGAGACAGACAGACACAGAGACAGACAGAAGGACCAAGGGGAAAAGCAAACAAGGCTGAACAGGAAATTCCAATAATTATTGAGATCTAACTAGTTAACAGTGACCCGACACCCAATATACTAAACAACAGATACAAGGCGACGCCTTACAGCCAAAATGACAATGAGTGTTTGCTCCTCCCTTATGGATACAAAGCCAAAAAAAAACGAAGATAATGAAAACGACTATGCCATGCAGTACCACACTGGACATGCCACACACATGGAAAATGGCAAATGTGACACCAATACCAAAGACAGCAGACAGATACGAGGCCCTAAACTTCTGGTGGGTGTCTGCTCAGCATGCTGATACCTCACTCAGGCATCCGACCTCTGCTGAATATAAACCTCAAAATATACTAGAATTATTTAAGAAAATATATTAATATAACGATCGTCCCCTTGTACAGAAAAAACGGAATTAATCTTAAAGCCAGATTTAACTATCCTGGAAGATGGTTTCCTATCCTTAGGATGTCCATGGATATTGAGGTAAAACATTAATAATCATAAAAATGAATCTAGGATGGAGGATAGGTGGATAGATAGGTTCAGGGAGCGTAAAGGCCACACTTATCCACTTGAAAACTCAAATGATCACAAAACAGAAAAGTTGTGTGTTGTGATTATATTGTTCATTTAATGTTCAGACACAAAAGTCTGAACGTTAAGTGGTCTCTCAAAGTTACTCATGCAATGACCCCTGAATGAATCAAGTGTTGCCACGATGCAATGCTGCAGGAGACAGGCCCTTTGAATCCCCAACTGAATACGAGTTCCCGGGCATGGCGAGATGTTTTGGGCACGTGTGTCTCTACACCTGATGTCTCTGTTCACCTACCAGTAAATTGTTATGACACTATATTTAATCATATCATTACTCAGCCTTCGTCGAGTGTGATACTCAAGCACAACCAGCATGAAGAATCACCAGATAATCCTTATCATTGAATGTGTAGATCAGTGGAATGAGGCTGATATCATAGGTTGTCTTGAGGTTATCTTGAGATGATTTCGGGGCTTTAGTGTCCCCGCGGCCCGGTCCTCGACCAGGTCTCCACCCCCAGGAAGCAGCCCGTGACAGCTGACTAACTCCCAGGCACCTATTTACTGCTAGGTAACAGGGGCATTCAGGGTGAAAGAAACTTTGCCCATTTGTTTCTGCCTCGTGAGGGAATCGAACCCGCGCCACAGAATCACGAGTCCTGCGCGCTATCCACCAGGCTACGAGGACCCTTTGCATCTTTATTTTTTGTGGAAACTTTTGTTCAGTGAAGAGTCTTTATTGATTCTTCAAAACAGTGATGTCATATGATGACCAGACCACACACTAGAAGGTGAAGGGACGACGACGTTTCGGTCCCTCCTGGACCATTCTCAAGTTGATTGTGACTCATCACCTGCAGTGATATATCCATCGATGACGCTTTTTAAGTCACCGTAACCTGGTGTAGCCAATGAGAGATGACCCATGATAACAGGGTCATTGAAACCACCAATGGCAAAGGTAGTTTACCCCCCCCCCCTCAAAAAATATATGTTTAATAATTATCAAAAAGTTATTTTAAAAGCAAATTGGGAAATAAAAGACAGGGGGATACTAATATTGAGGAGATGATTAGAAGAAGGCGAAAATATTTTGAAAGTCTAATGGGTGAAAGTGATAAAAGAGAAGCAAATGTGAACACGATTAGAATTGATGATAGTGTGGGAGGGGGAGAAAGACGCAAGATCAGCTTGTATATTTATGAAAGAGGAGAATACAGCAATGAAGACTCTGAAATATGAGAAAGTTGCTGTTAAAGATGAAGTAAATGTAGACATGATTAAATGTTATATATTTACAGAGAATGGAGAGAGCACCTAACGGCTCCTATTGATTTTGTTATCAACATATCACTTTAAGGGGATTTGTTCATGCAAGAACGTAGACGATATGAAGACTATCAATGATAACGTACCAGAAAGCTGGATAAAAACAGCTTTGATTACGCTACTTTAAAAAAAATCAAAGCGAATGCATCCAGAGCCTATAAGATGTATAAGCATTACTGTATTGGGCAAGTGTAAGGTCGAATGATGATCGAGATAACACGGAATTTATGGCTTTAATAATCAGTGATGACCCAGGTGGGTCCCGGGGTGGAGAGGGTTGGGTCTATCAGATTAAAAGAGTGATGAAGGTGTTTGGAAATAACAGTTTTGCTTAATGCTGAATACAGTTTCTACGTCGAAAATAATGCTGGTGTAAGTGTTGATGGTGAAATGAGGAGTTACTATACTCTATATAGTATATATAGAGTATATATATATATATATACACACATATTATATAATATATAAATATATGCAACAATGATCACGAAAACACTGATCCAAGTATGCAGAATAACCACATGTGAAAAATAGAAAATGCTTAACGCGTTTTCGGCTAATTCGCCTTCATCAGAGCAAAGTAGAATGAAGAATTGATCTTCATTCTACTTTGCTCTGATGAAGGCGAATTAGCCGAAAACGCGTTAAGCATTTTCTATTTTTCACATGTGGTTATTCTGCATATTATATATATATATATATATATATATATATATATATATATATATATATATATATATATATATATATATATATATATATATGTCGTACCTAATAGCCAGAACGCACTTCTCAGCCTACTATTCAAGGCCCGATTTGCCTAATAAGCCAAGTTTTCATGAATTAATGTTTTTTCGTCTACCTAACCTACCTAACCTAACCTAGCTTTTTTTGGCTACCTAACCTAACCTTACCTATAAATATAGGTTAGGTTAGGTTAGGTAGGGTTGGTTAGGTTCGGTCATATATCTACGTTAATTTTAACTCCAATAAAAATAAATTGACCTCATACAGAGAAAAGGGTTGCTTTATCATTTCATAAGAAAAAAATTATAGTAAATATATTAATTCAGGAAAACTTGGCTTATTAGGCAAATAAGCCCTTGAATAGTAGGCTGAGAAGTGAGTTCTGGCTACTAGGTACGACATATATATATATATATATATATATATATATATATATATATATATATATATATATATATATATATGACAGCCAGAAGTCAATAACATATACAACACTTACCTGAATGTTTTTAAGCAACAAATTAGCCTGATATTACCTGAACCATGCATACCAGTGTTTTCTTAATTCATATTAAATGATTAATTGTTATCCCACCAGGATATTATTATTATGATAACTGGAGTTTTTGCAGTTTTTTGTTGTATATATTAATTTTTCTGCCGAGTTTCTGTCTCCTCAGACATTTTGAGCCCTCGTGACATTTTTTGTTAATATGTCAGATATTTTAATGGACGTCAGATATTGTTTAATAAAAAAAGCATCCGGAACCGGCAGTCATATTAATCCTCTCTCTCTCCTCTAACCTTCTTTCTTTCAGTTACTATATTTCTTGCAAAAAGCATTGCATTATTGCTCGCGCGCACATTTATATTTTTCATAGAGTTTCCTGTGTTTATTAAGATGTAAATATTCCGACAAACCTCCTAGCATAAGCTAAGAGGTTTAAAAACCTTCTATAAACTCTCTCTCAAATCTCTCAAAAACCTCACAAATCTCTCAAACTTTTCAAAAGCTCTCACTAAGCGCTCGTTACCTTAGACACCATTATAAACCTATTAAACACACCTCACCTCCCTTAATTACCCCCCCCTTTACTTGCTCATATGTCCCCTTAGAACTTATATAACCCTTACATCCATGCAGCCCATGCCCAACTACTTTGACTGGACGGTAGAGCGACGGTCTCGCTTCATGCAGGTCGGCGTTCAATCCCCGACCGTACACAAGTGGTTGGGGACCATTCCTTTTCCCCGTCCCATCCCAAATCATTATCCAGACCCCTTCCCCAGTGCTATATAGTCGTAATGGCTTGGCGCTTTTCCCTGATAATTCCCTCCCTCCCTTGCAGCTCTCAAGGAGACTTAACACAGCCCTCATAAGCCTCAGGAGCTCATCGATCCGACTGTTAAGCTGTGCAAAAACTCTACTTGCAAAAAAAAAATACCTAAAAAAAAATTGCGCGGTTGCATTTCCGGCCCAGTTTTATTGATCATTGGAGGTGTAAGGGAGAGAGAGGGGGGGTAATGGGGGAGGTAAACAGGTAAGGAAGAAACTAATGACGAAGGGAGGGAAGCATGAGGTGAAAGGAAACGAGCCCAAATGTGCATGTCCTGCTTCGGGAATCAAACCCGGGTCCTCTCCTGTTGTGAAGCGACTGTGCAGATCATTGCTCTGCACATTATAAACATCTTCTCTTGCATAATTGCACAAGGTAAGGGCAGCGAGCAAATGAAATGGTTTGAGAGAGCGAGCGAGCGAGAAAAAAAAAAATTCTAATTCTGACCAACGCTTGAAACTTCATTATAAGTCAGACAAGACGCTGCATCTTGAAGATGAAGCATCTTTAAGATGCTACATCTTCAAGACCCCGCATCTTCAGCTGAGAAATTTCT
>NC_091196.1:30577452-30629952 GCF_040958095.1 Procambarus clarkii
ATCAGCAGCAACAGATGAAGTTGAAACAGCAGCAGCAACAAGTCATTGCAGGACCAACAACAATAACAACGGTCATTGCAGGACCAACAACAACGACAACAGCCATTGCAGGACCAACAACAACAACGGTCATTGCAGGATCAACAGTCATTGCAGGACCAACAACCACAGTCATTGCAGGATCAACAACCACAGTCATTGCAGCTGCAAGAGCACGAACAGTCATCACACCAGCAGCTGAGGCGGCAAGAACACTACATCATCACAACATCATCATCATCATCATCATCATCACCTAAACACCATTAGTAACAAAGGGACAAACGTCATAAAGACGAAAAAGTAACTACAGTAACCTGATGTTTGAATGACCTTGTATCAGAGGAATATGTCTCCTGCTCCTGCCACTTACACACGTCTACTTAAACTTGGATCTACTTAAAGATCCAAAAAACACACTTATAGCTGACTACACCCCGCCCCTTTACCCCTTCCCTTACACACGCAGATAAGAACAGATACGTATAAACACAGATAAGCATGAACAACTAGATGAACGTAACAATATAAGAACAGATAATGGTTAAAAAATGGAGCAGAGACAGAAAACGGGAACCTGTGTGTTTCTGGCCACCGGGGAGGGGGGGGGAGGGGGGGGGGGGGTGGAGGGGGGGAGGGGGGAAAGGGTGGAGGAAATGACGTCATTTATTTACATCCTCACCCCGGGTGGCTGATAAACTCTACGGACTATGTTTGCTCTCAATTAACAGAACTTTCCAGGTATAAAATTGGTTGGCTATATGGGCACGGGCTTCACATAAATTGGTTAGTAACTATGACTGGCGTACTGAACACACACACATATAGGTAACCTACATATACACCACATATGTATACCACATGTATACATAGGTAGTGATACATTTGGGGTCTGGTAGCTGAGTGGACAGCGCGCGGGACTCGTAATCCTGTGGCAAGGGTTCGATTCCCCGCGCCAGGCAGAGACAAATGGGCAGAGTTTCTTTCACCTTGATGCAACTATTCACCTAGCAGTAAATAGGTACCTGAGAGTTAGACAGCTGTTACGGGCTGCTTCCTGGGTGTGTGTGTATGAATGTGTATACTCGCCTAGTTGTACTTGCTTTGTTGTGCTTGCGGGGGTTGAGCTTTGTCTCTTTGGTCCCGCCTCTCACCTGTCAATCAACTGGTGTACAGATTCCTGAGCCTACTGGGCTCTATCATATCTATATTTGAAACTATGTATGGAGTCAGCCTCCACCACATCACTTCCTAGTGCATTCCATTTATTAACTACTCTGACCTGATAAAAATCTTTCTAACGTTCCTGTAGCTCATGTGGGTACTAAGTTTCCACCTGTGTCCCCGTGTTCGTGTTCCACCCGTGCTGAAGAGTGTGACTATGTCCACCCTGTCAATTTCCCTGAGAATTTTCGTAGGTGGATATCAGGTCTCTTCTTACTAATCTGTTTTCCAGGGACGTGAGGTTCAACTCCTTTAGCCTTTCCTCGTAGCTCATTCCTCTCAGTTCCAGGACGAGCCTGGTGGCATACCGCTGAATCTTCTCTAACTATGTCTTGTGTTTAACTAGATATGGACTCCAGGCTGGAGCTGCATATTCCAGGATTGGTCTGACATAAGTGGTATAGAGTGTCTTGAACGATTCCTTACACAAGTTTCTAAAAGCAGTTCTTATGTTGGCCAACCTAGCATATGCCGCTGATGACATCCTTTTGATGTTGGCCTCTGGGGGACAGGTTCGGTGTGATATCAACCCCCAGATCTTTCTCTCTATTTGACTCTTGCAGGATTTCACCTCCCAGATGGTACCTTGTGTTCAGCCTCCTGCTCCCTTCGCCTAATTTCATTACTTTACTTACTTTTGTGTGTGTGTGTGTGTGTGTGTGTGTGTGTGTGTGTGTGGTGTGTGTGAAAAAACAAATTAGTTAGCAGTTAATAGCAGTTGATTGACAGTTGAGAGGCGGGTCGACAGAGCAGAGCTCAACCCCCTCAAGCACAACTAGGTGAATACACGTGTATACCACACCTTATAAACCACACATATAAGACCTATCTCTGAGTATGCAGCCCCAGTATGGAGCCCGTACTTTGTCAAGCACAACTGTTTCAAAACGTGGGTAGAGGTTGAGACAAGTTAAATACAATCAAAAGGTTATACATACTACTTTACCAAAGCCCCACAACATGTTGTAGCAAAATATTTGATAAGAGATATTCACACCTTTGATCGCCTGAGAGGAGTAACTATAGGCAACCCGTCCTCCTAATAGAACGTCGCATTTTGACGTATACTCTTACCCAAGGTTAGAAGTAGTACTAAAAAATGATAGAAATTGACATAACTGACGGGAGCCGGTCGGCCGAGCGGACAGCACACTGGGCTTCGTGATCCTGTGGTCCTGGGTTCGATCCCAGGCCGCCGGCGAGAAACAATGGGCAGAGTTTCTCTCACCCTATGCCTCTGTTACCTAGCAGCAAATTAGGTACCTGGGTGTTGTCAGCTGTCACGGGCTGCTTCCTGGGGGTGGAGGCCTGGTCGAGGACCGGGCCGCGGGGACACTAAAGCCCAGAAATCATCTCAAGATAACCTCAAGGAGGTCAGCTCAAACAAACACCGCTCCAAACGCTGACAGTAGTAGCGCAAACGACCTCCAAACGCCGACAGTAGTAGCGCAAACGACCTCCAAACGCCGACAGTAGTAGCGCAAACGACCTCCAAACGCCGACAGTACCAACGCAAACGACCTCCAAACGCCGACAGTAGCAGTTAGCAAAAACTCAAACACGGTCTTAACCACCAAGACACGGATTAATTCACTCCCCGATTAATATCGGGAACCAATACGACAAAACTCTCACCTTCACATTTAAATTTAAAATGAACAAAACAGTCTCAACAAGACATTCTAAAACAAAAATAAAACACTTAGAAAACGAACAGATTTACAAAAAAAAACATTATAGCGCCGCCTGTGACTATACAACCCGTTCTCGCAAATTTAATAAGTCAATATTGACTTATTAGTAGCGTGCATACGTGACATACTAAACATAATAGTTTCCCTTGAAAAGCTTCATAGAAAACACTGACCTTACCTAACCTACTTAGTATGTTAAAATAAGCATCTTATTGCTTCGTAATTACAATTGTTACTTAACCTATTATAGGTATTGGTTAGGTAATAATTGTAATTACGAAGCAATAAGATGCTTATCTTAACATACTAAGTAGGTTAGGTAAGGTCGGTGTTTTCTATGCAGCTTTTCAAGGGAAACTATTATGTTTAGTATGTCACGTTTGCACGCTACTAATAAGTCAATATTGACTTATTAAATTTGCGAGAACGGGTTGCACTATAAGAGACCCGGCTTGAGGGGAGGATTTTACCTAGCGGGACTTCAGGATCACTTCGAAGAAAACCCAGAAATACTTGTGCTCAGGCTATCGAGGAAATTACTCTAAAACACATAGGAGGAGGTTCCATCTGTGTTAGTTGAATCGGCTCCGTTCGCGTCCCCTCCCTTCCCCCTCCACCTCCTCGGCCACAAGCCCTTCAGCCACAAGCCCTTCAGCCACAAGCCCTTCAGTCACAAGCCCTTCAGTCACAAGCCCTTCAGTCACAAGCCCTTCAGTCACAAGCCCTTCAGTCACAAGCCCTTCAGTCACAAGCCCTTCAGTCACAAGCCCTTCAGTCACAAGCCCATACACGGGAGGAAGGGAAGAGGGGAGGAAGGGAAGAGGGGAGGAAGGGAAGAGGGGAGGAAGGGAAGAGGGGAGGAAGGGAAGAGGGGAGGAAGGGAAGAGGGGAGGAAGGGAAGAGGGGACGAAGGGAAGAGGGGACGAAGGGAACTTCTAATTCAACACCCAACTACACCTTCCTTCCTTCCTTACTCTTACTAACCGCGGTCCGCCGCTTCTATATGCCAGCCGATAAATCGTACCTTCGATTGTTGTTCCCAGACGAAATAACGACATCATTTCGACTTTTCCAGGAAGCATGACCGATGCGGAGGTGGGGGGGGGGGGGGGGGGAAGGAGGGAGAAGTGATCGGCCGTCACCAATCCTCTTCCACTGGCCACCAATCCTCTTCCACCGAGCCGCCACCAACCCGGCCGGCCGCTGGCCACATCATCTGCCTTCCTATCGTGTCTCCTCCTCCGCTTCTGGCGTTCCCGGGACCGCAAATATCACAAAAGTAGCCGTTCCCCGAGAGGAAAATGGATCATGAGTGACCGGCAGAAGATAGGAAAATATATCTGATGATCGCTCGTCGGGCGAAGTCCATTCTGTTATACGGAGAATGGAGGAAGCAAATTGATGTTTAGAGGAATTTTGGTTTTAAAACTGGGGATGTTTCCCCGCTGCCGTGATGAATAGCCGGTCGAGCGAGGCAGCCTGTGAACTAACAAACAAGCATCGGGTAATTGGGCTGTTTGGAGTATTTCTCTCGGTGGTAATCACCGGGGGGCAAGGGCCCCCCCCCCCCTCCTGGCAGAGGCAGAGAGTCGTGGGGCCCTGTAGGCACCTACACACACACGTGGAAGGAACGCCAACACCCACACACAGGTGGACGAAACACCAACACCTCCACACACAGGTGGAAGGAACGCAACACCTCCACACACAGGTGGAGGGAACACCAACACCCCCACACACCTCTCCAGCAGCAGTTCCTAACTCTACACCTTACACTGCCAACAGGCACACCAACACCCAAAGTGGCCAACATCACCACCACTACCACGTATCATACCAATTGAACAAGATAACGTGAATACCCGGCAGACAAAAAATATATCACAGTCTCAGAGGAGGTTTCGAGCCGGCGAAATATCATAACTGATATCTCCCCCTAAAGGCTCGCTCCTTGTACCACTGTTGATCAAACTTATGTTCATGACTTGAACCCCGAGGGAATGAAGTGGAACATGTCAATGTTTGCATCAGATGCGTACTGGCAGACGCACGTTCTGTAGCTGCGTATGGGGACCCGACCAGCATGTAGGTGACGCTGTACACTATACCGTTTTCATGTATAACTACTGAGGGTGAATATCAAGCCGCGGCTCCGGGGTGTGGAGAATAATAATGACATAATAAAAGGCTTGGAGGAAATATCATGGAGAAAAAAAATAACGGGATTGAGAAGATTGCATTAGAGGGTGTGTTGGGGGGGGGGGGGGGTTAAAGGGGAAGGGGAGAAGGGGCCCTGGGGGAGGGGGGGGGGCAGGTTTGTAATAAGGTGTTAGTGGGAGGATGGGGCAGGGGAGGTGGTGATAGGAATAAGGAAATAGTTAAGAATGGGATATAAACGGGGCAGAGAAGAATGAGTCAAGGGGGTGAATGAGGCAGATGGCATGAGAGAACTTTGGCACGGGAGAACTGATCAGGGGTGACTATAGCAGGGGGGGGGGAGATGGGGCAGAACAGAAGGGGGTGTGTGAAAGAATGGGTGAACGGAGCACCCATTAAAATGGGGGGCAGGGTGAATTGTTGCCAGGCGAGGAGAGGGTAAAATAAAAGGGGTAAATGGTGACAGGAAAGAAGAAGAGGAGGAGAGAATAGGCACAGCGGAGAATAGTTAAGGAGGAGGAAGAGAGAGAGAGAGAGAGGAAGGAGAACTGGCTATATAGAGACTAACTTCCGTGTCTCTAACCATTTCCATGGAGGACAGAAGACAATGTCTATATGCTGATTAGCAATGTAAATGTGTGGCCACGTCTGTGGTAGAATAAAAAAAAATAACCACAGTCAAGCGTTGGACCATTTAGCTAACGCAGACCAGAAAATAACGGGGCTCATATATACATCACTTAATATAATCCAGTTTCCTCGCACGAATTACTTTTTATCTAAAACATTATTATTATTATTATTGTTAATTGCTATTATTACACACAGTAATCACAATAACGTGATATATCAAATGAACAAAGCCACAGGAGCCTTGCTGAGGGTTCGAACCTATGCGCTGGGTGTTCCCAGACTAAGGCGCGTCTGGGAACACTCAGCGCATAAGTTCGAACCCCCATCCAGGCCCTAGGGGATTTCTTCATTGTTATTATTGATATATAGTATTTAAGTTATACATTTCATTCAACTTGAATGCTTTTTCCACTTAAAATTACAATAGCCTAATAGAGAGGATAATAATCAAGGCTAGAACAGAAGGGGCTTTACTCGTAATTTACATATTCTTAGTAAATATACATATTCTCAGTCCAAGTGAAGGACTGAGAATATTCCCCAGTAGCTATGAGGGGAAAAATTTGGCAGTGCAAGCTTCTGAACACATGGCCCTGTATGACTAACCATCCTGCGAGATGGGGACTTTTGGTACCACTGCTGCCTTATTCACTCTTGTGTTGATGATATCCTCATAATGCATCCGGAGTCTGCCAGTGCAGACTACTTATCACATGCCTCTGTATGACTAACCATCCTGTGTGATGGGGATTTTAGCATTACGTAGCTAGTTCTTGACACACACTGTACTCTCCTTCATATAGTCTAGGGTAGCTAGTTCTTGACACACACTGTACTCCCCTTCATATAGTTTAGGGTAGCTAGTTCTTGACACACACTGTACTCCCCTTCATATAGTTCTAGGGTAGCTAGTTCTTGACACACACTGTACTCCCCTTCATATAGTCTAGGGTAGCTAATTCTTGACACACACTGTACTCTCCTTCATATAGTCTAGGGTAGCTAATTCTTGACACACACTGTACTCCCCTTCATATAGTCTAGGGTAGCTAGTTCTTGACACACACTGTACTCCCCTTCATATAGTCTAGGGTAGCTAGTTCTTGACACACACTGTACTCCCCTTCATATAGTTTAGGGTAGCTAGTTCTTGACACACACTGTACTCCTCCTTCATATAGTCTAGGGTAGCTAATTCTTGACACACACTGTACTCCCCTTCATATAGTCTAGGGTAGCTAGTTCTTGACACAAACTGTACTCCCCTTCATATAGTCTAGGGTAGCTAGTTCTTGACACAAACTGTACTCCCCTTCATATAGTCTAGGGTAGCTAGTTCTAGACACAAACTGTACTCCCCTTCATATAGTCTAGGGTAGCTAATTCTTGACACACACTGTACTCCCTTCATATAGTCTAGGGTAGCTAGTTCTTGACACACACTGTACTCCCCTTCATATAGTCTAGGGTAGCTAGTTCTTGACACACACTGTACTCCCCCTTCATATAGTCTAGGGTAGCTGTACAAATGCAAATATACCTAAGAGTGTTAATAGAAAAAACAAAACAAAAAAGCAGGAGGCCGGTATAGCCGCACCAGGAAGCACAGGCCGCACCGCTCCGACACCAAGATACAAGTTACCAGTTTCCAGCCAGACGCAGCCACGAAAACATCTAATGACAGCTATAAGAGCGGGAGGGAAGGCGGACGAGAGGACATGACCACCGCTGGGAGAATGGCAATTGTGGCCATGATTGTGGTGTGGGTGGTGAGGGGAAAGCTGGAGGTGGGGGGAAGGGGAGGGGAGTGTCCGGATAGGGGGTCATTTCAGGTGGCGGTGGAATGCTTGATTGTCGAACTGGACGCTGCTGGCGCTGTTCCGGGTGGTCAACGGGACTTGGTGCGCCCATGGTTCTGTTGGCCTGTACCGTTGACGCAATGGTGGTGTATGTGGCGGGGGGGGGGGGGGTCGTATACTGGTGGTGGTGGATATTATATATATATATATATATATATATATATATATATATATATATATATATATATATATATATATTATATATATATATATATATGTATATATATATATATATATATACACACACACACACACACACACACACACACACAGTCTAGGCTTATATCGAGGTCCTCCTCAAAGTCGAACTTCTGACAAACCCCCCACAACTGTTGCCTAATCCTCATGAATCTGTTTAGTGTTACACGAATAGAGGCATTAGGTGACAGGAAACGTGCCCAATCATTTCTGTCCCGCTCGAGAATCGAATCCGATGACCCCGATGGACTCGAAAACGAAGCCAACTAGAGGCTATGCAAATAAATTAGGAACAATAATGATTGTAGGAGAGTGCCTAAACTTTTTTCTTGTTACATCCCTTGTGCTTGACATGGTGTGTGTGTGTCGAGCACACGGGAGGGGGGGGTGGTGTCGAGCACACGGGAGGGGGGGGGTGTCGAGCACACGGGAGGGGGGGGTGTGTCAAGCCCAAGGGGTGGGGTGTGTCAAGCCCAAGGGGGGGGGGTGTCAAGCCCAAGGGGGGGGGGTGTCAAGCCCAAGGGGGGGGTGTCAAGCCCAAGGGGGGGGGTGTCAAGCCCAAGGGGGGGTGTCAAGCACAAGGGGGGGTGTCAAGCCCAAGGGGGGGTGTCAAGCACAAGGGGGGGTGTCAAGCACAAGGGGGGGTGTCAAGCACAAGGGGGGGGGGTGTCAAACCCAAGGGGGGTGTCAAGCCCAAGGGGGAGTGTGTCAAGCCCAAGGGGGTGTGTGTCAAGCCCAAGGGGGTGTGTGTCAAGCCCAAGGGGGTGTGTGTCAAGCCCAAGGGGGTGTGTGTCAAGCCCAAGGGGGAGTGTGTCAAGCCCAAGGGGGGGGGTGTCAAGCCCAAGGGGGGTGTGTCAAGCCCAAGGGGGGGTGTGTCAAGCCCAAGGGGGGGGGTGTCAAGCCCAAGAGGGGGGGGGGTGTCAAGCCCAGAGGGGGTGTGTCAAGCCCAGAGGGGGTGTGTCAAGCCCAAGGGGGGGGTGTCAAGCCCAAGGGGGGGGTGTCAAGCCCAAGGGAGTGTGTCAAGCCCAAGGGAGTGTGTCAAGCCCAAGGGGGGGTGTCAAGCCCAAGGGGGGGTGTCAAGCCCAAGGGGGGGTGTCAAGCCCAAGGGGGGGAGTCAAGCCCAAGGGGGGGTGTCAAGCCCAAGGGGGGGTGTCAAGCCCAAGGGGGGGTGTCAAGCCCAAGGGGGGGTGTCAAGCCCAAGGGGGGGTGTCAAGCCCAAGGGGGGGTGTCAAGCCCAAGGGGGGGTGTCAAGCCCAAGGGGGGGTGTCAAGCCCAAGGGGGGGTGTCAAGCCCAAGGGGGGGTGTCAAGCACAAGGGGGGGTGTCAAGCACAAGGGGGGGTGTCAAGCACAAGGGGGGGTGTCAAGCACAAGGGGGGGTGTCAAGCACAAGGGGGGGTGTCAAGCACAAGGGGGGGTGTCAAGCACAAGGGGGGGTGTCAAGCACAAGGGGGGGTGTCAAGCACAAGGGGGGGTGTCAAGCACAAGGGGGGGTGTCAAGCACAAGGGGGGGTGTCAAGCACAAGGGGGGGTGTCAAGCACAAGGGGGGGTGTCAAGCACAAGGGGGGGTGTCAAGCACAAGGGGGGGTGTCAAGCACAAGGGGGGGTGTCAAGCACAAGGGGGGGTGTCAAGCACAAGGGGGGGTGTCAAGCACAAGGGGGGGTGTCAAGCACAAGGGGGGGTGTCAAGCACAAGGGGGGGTGTCAAGCACAAGGGGGGGTGTCAAGCACAAGGGGGGGTGTCAAGCACAAGGGGGGGTGTCAAGCACAAGGGGGGTGTCAAGCACAAGGGGGGGTGTCAAGCACAAGGGGGGGTGTCAAGCACAAGGGGGGGTGTCAAGCACAAGGGGGGGTGTCAAGCACAAGGGGGGGGTGTCAAGCACAAGGGGGGGTGTCAAGCCCAAGGGGGGGGTGTCAAGCCCAAGGGGGGGTGTCAAGCCCAAGGGGGGGTGTCAAGCCCAAGGGGGGGTGTCAAGCCCAAGGGGGGGTGTCAAGCCCAAGGGGGGGTGTCAAGCCCAAGGGGGGGGTGTCAAGCCCAAGGGGGGGGTGTCAAGCCCAAGGGGGGGTGTCAAGCCCAAGGGGGGGTGTCAAGCCCATGGGGGGTGTCAAACCCAAGGGGGGGGGTGTCAAGCCCAAGGGGGGGGGTGTCAAGCCCAAGGGGGGGGGGTGTCAAGCCCAAGGGGGGGTGTCAAGCAGAAGGGAGTGACACACATCTCTGGTAATGACACCTGTTTCTCTGGCAGTTGATCCCTTGACCATTGCAGCAACGTCTTCCGGCAGAACGTCGCCACTTTTGCGACCAACGGAAGTGAATGCTTTCAGACAGCTTGCGAAAATACAGTCTCTCCAGCCATGTTCATCCTGTCGTATTTCGGTTAACCCTTGTCACCGCGTATCTGGGATGATTCCCCCTCTCCCCCTCCGACTCACTCTAAATCCAGATAAGCCAACTGTTACTAAGTGGAGCGCCAAGTGCAGGGACTGACCTATCTGTCCCTGAATACTCTAAGGAGTCCTCCAGTAAGGACGGCTTGTCATCGAAGGTAGGAGTGCGCGCTGGTCTGTGCGCTGTGATGGTGCTCTGTTCATAGTCTAATTGATCTTGCGGTAATTTGACATAAAATACTTAGGAGACATATTCTACAACGACACATTCGTGCACTACTCTGACACAGAAAACATTTTCAGGAACGAATCATCTATTACCATTAGAACTATCTTGAGATGATTTCGAGGCTTAGCGTCCTATTTACTGCTAGGTGAACAGGTGCTCTCCACTCAGCTGTCAGGCCCCATACATACAAGTATGGGGGCCTAAGTAGTCAGGCTATACATGAAATATAAAATAAAATTGTCAACAATTGTGTCATACTCTATGAGGGAAAATCTTTTATCTATATAACAAAGTTCACAGCAGGAGGCGACATGCTTCAGGCTAAAACCTCAACCTTTTTTCCAGCACGAAAAATAAAGGTGTATAGGAGGGTAATAGCCCGTTAGGGTCGGTAGAAATATCAACGTTTAATCTATATAGCGCCCACCTCTTCCATGTGATTTTCAAGTCTGAAATAAAATCACGGGTTGTGATTCCTGCAGAGTTTTTTATACAGACTTTCTGACTTCTAACAACCTGAAAGTACTAGTATAAGAGGCTATGATTTGTTCAGATCTGAAACCTATATCTACGGGCAGCACAAAACGTCCACCAGACTGTGCGACACAGTGGTTGCCAGGATCAGGTTGGGTTACCGTTACCTGTTGCAGGTGGCTGCAGGTGACGGGTCTCCCAATCCTGAGCACTCCAGGTGCAAACTCTGAGCAGGAACTGCGACATGATCTCCCACTCTACATCACCGAATGCCCAGTTATTAAACCTTTCAGACCAGTTGGCATGAGGTACCAGGAGCTTTGCAATTACTTCATTAAACTCTCGTGTTCTTGAGGATATTCTTTTAATGCACCCAAAATTTGAAAATGCAGACTACTGAACACATGGCACTGTATGGCTAAGCATCCTGTGTGATGGGGATTTTTAGTATCACGTAGCTAGCTTTTTGACACACTGTACTCCCCTTCATATAGTCTTGTGTAGCTGCACGCACAAATGCACATGTACTTAAATAAGTTAACGCGAAAAAACTCTGCATTTTCATGTTATACTCGAGAACCACTGCGAATTCATGCAGGTTAAAATATTACATTTTACGAGAGAGAGAGAGTGAGAGTGAGTGAGAGAGAGTGAGTGAGTGAGAGAGAGTGAGAGTGAGTGAGAGAGAGTGAGAGTGAGTGTGAGAGAGAGTGAGTGTGAGAGAGAGAGAGTGAGTGTGAGAGTGTGAGAGTGAGAGTGTGAGAGTGAGAGTGTGAGAGTGTGAGAGTGTGAGAGAGAGTGAGAGTGAGTGAGAGAGAGTGAGAGTGAGTGTGAGAGAGAGTGAGTGTGAGAGAGAGAGAGTGAGTGTGAGAGTGTGAGAGAGTGAGAGAGTGAGAGAGTGAGAGAGTGAGAGAGTGAGAGAGTGAGAGAGTGAGAGTGAGTGTGAGAGTGAGTGTGAGAGTGAGTGTGAGAGTGAGTGTGAGAGTGAGTGTGAGAGTGAGTGTGAGAGTGAGTGTGAGAGTGAGTGTGAGAGTGAGTGTGAGAGTGAGTGTGAGAGTGAGTGTGAGAGTGAGTGTGAGAGTGAGTGTGAGAGTGAGTGTGAGAGTGAGTGTGTGTGAGTGTGATTGTGAGGTGTGTGTGTGAGTGTACTCACCTAATTGTACTCACCTAATTGTGCTTGCGGGGGTTGAGCTCTGGCTCTTTGGTCCCGCCTCTCAACCGTCAATCAACTGGTGTACAGATTCCTGAGCCTATTGGGCTCTATCATATCTACATTTGAAACTGTGAATGGAGTCAGCCTCCACCACATCACTTCCTAATGCATTCCATTTGCTAACTACTCTGACACTGAAAAAGTTCTTTCTAACGTCTCTGTGGCTCATTTGGGTACTCAGCTTCCACCTGTGTCCCCTTGTTCGCGTCCCACCAGTGTTGAAAAGTTCGTCCTTGTTTACCCGGTCGATTCCCCTGAGGATTTTGTAGGTTGTGATCATGTCCCCCCTTACTCTTCTGTCTTCCAGTGTCGTGAGGTGCATTTCCCGCAGCCTTTCCTCATAACTCATGCCTCTTAGTTCTGGGACTAGTCTAGTAGCATACCTTTGGACTTTTTCCAGCTTCGTCTTGTGCTTGACAAGGTACGGGCTCCATGCTGGGGCCGCATACTCCAGGATTGGTCTTACATATGTGGTGTACAAGATTCTGAATGATTCCTTACACAGGTTCCTGAACGCCGTTCTGATGTTAGCCAGCCTCGCATATGCCGCAGACGTTATTCTCTTTATGTGGGCTTCAGGAGACAGGTTTGGTGTGATATCAACTCCTAGATCTTTCTCTCTGTCTGTTTCATTAAGTACTTCATCTCCTATTCTGTATCCTGTGCCTGGCCTCCTGTTTCCACTGCCTAGTTTCATTACTTTGCATTTACTCGGGTTGAACTTCAACAGCCATTTGTTGGACCATTCACTCAGTCTATCCAGGTCATCTTGTAGCCTCCTACTATCATCCTGTGTGTGTGTGTGTGTGTGTGTGTGTGTGTGTGTGTGTGTGTGTGTGTGTGTGTGTGTGTGTGTGTGTGTGTGTGTGTGTGTGTGTGTGTGAGTGTGAGAGAGAGTGATGGGTGTTGGAAGATATGAGGATGGTGTGGCATGAGTGACGGTAGAGGGGGGGGGAGATATGGGTTGGGGGTGATGATTGTCGATGGGGTTTTGGTGGCAGAGGGAGTGAAGTTGGTAGTCAGTGAGTAAGGTTGTAATTGGGTGCTAATGATGCTTGCAGTGATAGCGAGTGCTGGGGTGATGATGGTAGCTGAAATGATGGTAGTATTTCGGGGTGGTAGTTAGGGGAACTATGGTAGTTAGGGCGATGATTCTTGTAGGGGGTGAATGGTGATAAGGTTGGTGGGGTCAAGGTGATGATAGAATTCCTGGGGTGATACTGGTAAACATACTAATGAGCACAGTATTCACCTAGTTGTGTTTGCGGGTTGTGTTTACTGGTTGATCAGTCCAGCAACCAGGAGGCCTGGTCGACGACCGGGCCGCGGGGACACTAAGCCCCGGAAGCACCTCAAGGTAAGGTAGGTAGCGGGGGTTGAGCTTTGCTCTTTTCGGCCCGCCTCTCAACTGTCAATTGTTTCTACTACTACTACTATTTTTTTTCCACACCATACACACACACACACACACAGTGCTTGTGTGTTTACGTTCAGTGTTCTGTATCGTATTTGTCCTTGAAGCTGTGGATGGGAGTGACTTCTAAGACTTTTTGCGGTGCATTCCCCCTCCCCGGTCGGCCGAGCGGACAGCACACTGGACTTGTGATCCTGTGGTCCTGGGTTTGATCCCGGGCGCCGGAGAGAAACAATGGGCAGAGTTTCTTTCACCCTATGCCCTTGTTACCTAGCAAGCTAATAGGTACCTGGGTGTTAGTCAGCTGTCACGGGCTGCTTCCTGGGGGTGGAGGCCTGGTCAAGGACCGGGCCGCGGGGACACTAAAAAGCCCCGAAATCATCTGAAGTTAACCTCAAGATAACCTTCCCACCACCTTTGTTGACGATTTGTGCAGTTACTATTACTTCTTTTATATTTCTGTGACTCATTAGCGATTCCAATATCTGTCGATATTATCTTAGTTGAAAGAGGGTGTCCTTTTAACAGCTTGTTCGTGTTCATCAGTATTTTATGTGTTATGATCATATGCCGTCTGGTACTTTAATCTTATAGTCATTATCCTCTACACTCTTTCCATGCCCTAATTGCGCTGCACGGTGCAGATTAAATGCTGTAGCTTCATATTTTAGAACTGATCTGACGTAGGTTTTGTCATTAAGAGAAGACAATCCCTGTTTAGGTTTTTAAATGATAGTTATTTTTGCCTGCATCTCATTTAACACTGATGCCATCAGGTTAATGTGTTCTTGCTTTGTTATCTCTAAAATTACATCAACTCCCAAATCTTCGTTAATACCCGATTCCTGTTACTTTTTTCTTATATTTTATACTCATGTTTGTCCCCTGTTAACGAGCCTAGCACCGAGATGGGGGATACCACTTGCTACATTTTTAACAGTATTGGATCACCTTTTTTTAATGTGACCCTCTGTGAACAGTCTGTTAGGTACTCTCTAAGCCAATTCACTGACTTTACGTTTTTGCAGCTTGCCTCTTTGTCATGTACACAAACCTATATATGTGAAGAAAATATTTTTTAGAGAATTTTAGGTCTAAGAAATTGCAATCTGTTAGCTAGCCTTCTGTCTCCTTTCATATCTTGGTGACCCCCTGTCTTAGAATCCACTAGAAAATCTCAGTAATGTGATATAGCTATGAGACATGTTTGAGCAGGACGAGGATCGAACTAAGAGGCCGAGAGATAACCGGCAGGATATATCGGGGCCTGAAACCTCCCTCTCTCTCCATCAACGACGAACTCTTACCTATAACGTCTTCCTCCTGTTCCACGCCCGCGATCACCACCGACCCACTACAAAAACACTTAAGCTCAAGACAAACACCAGATCCTGCCGCTGCTCCACAAGACAAATTGGGGCAATAAATGAAGCCTTGACAGGTCTGTGTGAGAGAGAGAGAGAGAGAGAGAGAGAGAGAGAGAGAGAGAGAGAGAGAGAGAGAGAGAGAGAGAGAGAGAGAGAGAGAGAGAGAGAGAGAGAGTGAGGGGGGGGGGGCAGTAGGTCTGGGGAACACCATCACAAAGAAGTCTTCACTCAAGACTCGCGATAAATCTCTTCGCTATAAACGGCGCGCCAACTCCTTATCGATTGCCTCTCAAAACAGAAGCTTCCTCTCCGCCCGCTTCATCTGATTTACAACTCGTGCGATGTCTTGCCTCGAGCGCCGGGATGAGAGAGGTCGGAGAAATCTCTCTCTCTTAAGTCGGGATGAAGACTTATGTTGTCGTCTGTATACGAGATAATTATTGGGATTATATGAGCAATGTAACACTTATTTTTATCCTCTCGTTTACTTATATAAGTTTTTACTAACTGGAAGTATTAAAATAGTGATTTGTGAGTTACAAAATACTAAATGGAAATTTCGTTGGCAAATTAAATGCGCGCGTGCTTCTTGTGTGCTCACCTAGTTGTGCTTGCGGGGGTTGAGCTTAGGCTCAATGGTCCCGCCTATCAACCGTCAATCAACAGGTGTACAGGTTCCTAAGCCTATTGGGCTCAATGTAAATATGTGTATGTACTCACCTAGTTGTACTCACCTAGTTGTACTCACCTAGTTGTGTTTGCGGGGGTTGAGCTCTGGCTCTTTGGTCCCGCCTCTCAACCGTCAATCAACAGGTGTACAGATTCCTGAGCCTATCGGGCTCTGTCATATCTACACTTGAAACTGTGTATGGAGTCAGCCTCCACCACATCACCCCCTAATGCATTCCATTTGTCAACCACTCTGACTACTAAAAAAGTTCTTTCTAATATCTCTGTGGCTCATTTGGGCACTCAGTTTCCACCTGTGTCCCCTTGTGCGTGTTCCCCTTGTGTTAAATAGACTGTCTTTATCTACCCTATCAATTCCCTTCAGAATCTTTAATGTGGTGATCATGTCCCCCCTAACTCTTCTGTCTTCCAGCGAAGTGAGGTTTAATTCCCGTAGTCTCTCCTCGTAGCTCATACCTCTCACCTCGGGTACTAGTCTGGTGGCAAACCTTTGAACCTTTTCCAGGTTAGTCTTATCCTTGACTAGATATGGACTCCATGCTGGGGCTGCATACTCCAGGATTGGCCTGACATATGTGGTATACAAAGTTCTAAATGATTCTTTACACAAGTTTCTGAATGCCGTTCGTATGTTGGCCAGCCTGGCATATGCCGCTGATGTTATCCGCTTGGTATGTGCTGCAGGAGACAGGTCTGGCGTGATATCAACACCCAAGTCTTTTTCCTTCTCTGACTCCTGAAGAATTTCCTCTCCCAGATGATACCTTGTATCTGGCCTCCTGCTCCCTACACCTATCTTCATTACATTACATTTGGTTGGGTTAAACTCTAACAACCATTTGTTCGACCATTCCTTCAGCTTGTCTAGGTCTTCTTGAAGCCTCAAACAGTCCTCTTCTGTTTTAATCCTTCTCATAATTTTAGCATCGTCCGCAAACATTGAGAGAAATGTGTGTGTGTGTGTGTGTGTGTGTGTGTGTGTGTGTGTGTGTGTGTGTGTGTCTGTGTGTGTGTGTGTGTGTCTGTGTGTGTGTGTGTGTGTATGTGTGTGTGTGTGTGTGTGTGTGTGTGTGTGTGTGTGTGTGTGTGTGTGTGTGTGTATGTGTGTATGCGTGTTCTCTCAGTTAAATGTGCTTTTTCTAAAATGGTTGGATGGGTTGGATGTTAACCCCTGATCCCCACCATTCAAATCACTGGCAGCATAGCCAAGTGTGCCCCCATGAGTCATATAGTGGCGTCGACTGGCCGCACCTGGCCAAGGTAGCCCAAGAATTAATTGTCTTCCAACGTCGACGCTTTCGATACCTTCGTGGTCTGAGCACCAATTATCAGAGTTGTACCTGCCAAATAGCCACTTTTTAAAACCCAATCACTTGGACTGGACGGTAGAGCGACGGTCTCGCTTCATGCAGGTTGGCGTTCAATCCCCGACCGTCCAAGTGGTTGGGCACCATTCCTTCCCCCCCCCCATCCCATCCCAAATCCTTATCCTGACCCCTTCCAAGTGCTATATTGTCGTAATGACTTGGCGCTTTACCCCTGATAGTTCCCTTCCCCACAATTCCGGACGGCAGAGCGACGGTCTCGCTTCATGCAGGTCAGCGTTCAATCCCCGACCGTCCGTCCAAGTGGCATTGGCACCATTCCTCCCCCCCCTCCCCGTCCCGTCCCATATCCTGATCCCTTACAAGTGCTAAATAGTCGTATAGTGGCTTGGCGCTTTTCCCTGAAAATTACTTCCCTCCCTCGTCAACAATTCTGTGACACTTCAGTGCCGTCTTGGCCAAGGTAACCGTATGTATAATGTGTATGTATAATGTGCGTGTATGTATAATGTTTGTATGTATAATGTAATATAATTTAGCTCGTGTGTGTAACTTTGGTAGTATTGAGTGTTATGGTTGTTGTTATAGAATCAGCTACTCGGAACAAGTTGCAAGTAGCACGGGCTATGGTGAGCCCGTAGTGGACTTACCTGGCACAGGAGCGGGGCTGTGTCTTGTGAGTGTTATTAGGACTCGTTTGAGTACGCAAAGTCATGTCTGCGTACGCGCGGGACACGAGGAATTGTTTTTAAGGATCTGATGTGATACATTGAAATATTTTCTTCATTACAGGTGTAATGGTCATGGATTGAAGGTCTGGTGGACGGAGGTATAGGGTGATTGTTGGAAGGTCTGAGATGATTGTTGGGGAAGGTATAGGTGGTTATAGCACTGGTGTGGGCGAGGGGTGGAGGGGGGACGTGTGGGCGAGGGGTGGAGGGGGGACGTGTGGGCGAGGGGTGGAGGGGGAGGTGTGGGCGAGGGGTGGAGGGGGAGGTGTGGGCGAGGGGTGGAGGGGGAGGTGTGGGCGAGGGGGTGGAGGGGGGGACGTGTGGGCGAGGGGGTGGAGGGGGGACGTGTGGGCGAGGGGTGGGGGGTATGGGCGAAGGGTTGGTGGGGTGTGGGCGAAGGGTTGGGGGGGGTGTGGGCGAAGGGTTGGGGGGTGGGGGTATGGGCGAAGGGTTGGGGGGTTGGGGGTATGGGCGAAGGGTTGGGGGGGTGTGGGCGAAGGGTTGGGGGGGTGTGGGCGAAGGGTTGGGGGGGTGTGGGCGAAGGGTTGGGGGGGGCGAAGGGTTGGGGGGGTGTGGGCGAAGGGTTGGGGGAGGGGTGTGGGCGAAGGGTTGGGGGAGGGGTGTGGGCGAAGGGTGGTGGGGGGGTGTGGGCGAGGGGTGGGGGTGTGTGGGCGAGGGGTGAGGGTGTGTGGGTGAGGGTGTGTGGGCGAGGGGTGGGGGGGTGTGGGCGAAGGGTTGGGGGAGGGGTGTGGGCGAAGGGTGGTGGGGGGGTGTGGGCGAGGGGTGAGGGTGTGTGGGCGAGGGGTGGGGGGGGGGAGGTGTGGGCGAGGGGTGGGGGTGTAAGCGTCGCACAAGGAAGAGAACACATAATGGGAGCTGCTCTCACCATTACCGTCATCACCACCCTCATTACCACCACCATCCCGCACCACCCCTCACCACACGGGACTCACGGGGGGAGAGGGGGAAGATGGTGAGAGGAGAGAGGGGGAGGGGGATATAGAACCCTCCAGGGCTTCCTGAAAATAGGGCCACAAATCTGACTGCGAAACCTCTCTATCCACCCCATCGCACCCCCCACCCCTCCCCTCCCAGGAACGCCAGCAAGAGATATGCGCTTCACCCAAGAATATTTTGAAGACAAATTCAGATTAATACACTTCGACACCCTCCTTATCTTAGGAACGCCCCCTCCTCCCTTGGGGGAACACACACCTCCACATCGTTCCCCCTCACTACACAAGCTCCTACAGAGAATACATGAGCCCTACCTCATACCTAAATCAACAGTGCTAGTCCTTGCATGCACCGTTTGCAATGAGAAAATCCTTGAAGTAGTAGCCCCTCCTGCCGTCTCTCCACCGTAAGGTTATAACGTTCTTCATTAACCGGATCAAGAAACCTGTTGGGATTATCGAGGAAACCTTATAGTTAACGATAAACCATCTGCGAGCCACTACAGTTCACCAACTCCCAGGTTATCTATTTACTGGTAGCAGAAACGAGTTGTTGTTAAAGAGTTCGCTACCTGGAACAAAAAGTTCCAAGTAGCACGGGCTATGGTGAGCCCGTAGTGCCACTATGGTGGCAGAAACGAGGCATCAGGTGTCAGGCATTTTTCGCACTGTCCGGGAATCGAACTCTGGCGCCTTCGGTTGTGTGCCAACTGGGCTAATTGTTCGGCTCTAAGTTTAAATGAGCTTCCTCGGCCAGTGTGCACTATGTCTGAGCGTCGTGATGCTGGGAAGCTGTGCTTGAAAGGGGGGGGGGGGGTAGGTTCACTTCAAGTGGCTTCAGGCAAGGCTCAGCGCCCAGATTTCGAGTACTAGTGTGTATTCACTTAGTTGCACTTGCGGGGGTTGAGCTCTGGCTCTTTGGTCTCGCCTCTCAACCGTCAATCAACTGGTGTACAGGTTCCTGAGCCTATTGGGCTCTATCATATCTACACTTGAAACTGTGTATGGAGTCAGCCTCCACCACATCACTTCCTAATGCATTCCATTTGTCAACCACTCTGACACTAAAAAAGTTCTTTCTAATATCTCTGTGGCTCATTTGGACACTCAGCTTCCACCTGTGTCCCCTTGTGCGTGTTCCCCTTGTGTTAAATAGACTGTCTTTATCTACCCTATCAATTCCCTTCAGAATCTTGAATGTGGTGATCATGTCCCCCCTAACTCTTCTGTCTTCCAGCGAAGTGAGGTTTAATTCCCGTAGTCTCTCCTCGTAGCTCATACCTCTCAGCTCGGGTACTAGTCTGGTGGCAAACCTTTGAACCTTTTCCAGTTTAGTCTTATGCTTGACTAGATATGGACTCCATGCTGGGGCTGCATACTCAAGGACTGGCCTGACATATGTGGTATACAAAGTTCTGAATGATTCTTTACACTTACACTATTCTTGTGTGAGTGTGTGAGTGTGTGAGTGTGTGAGTGTGAGAGTGAGAGTGAGAGAGAGAGAGAGAGAGAGAGAGAGAGAGAGAGAGAGAGAGAGAGAGAGAGAGAGAGAGAGAGAGAGAGAGAGATATTATAACGCAGTTTTTGGTCACACAGTTTTGCAACCTGGAAGGGAAGGGAACTATAAGAAGAAAGCGTCATGCCATTACGACTATATAGCACTGGGAAGGCATCAGGATAAGGATGGGGCAGGGAGTAAGGGGAGGGGAAAGCAATGGTGCCCAAGCACTTAGACGGTCGGGGATTAAACACCGACCAGCATGAAGCGAGACCATCGCTCTACCGTCCAGCCCAAGTGGTTGGGCAGGTGTTTTCAGGATTGGCAAGAGTCACCACCTGCCAAAGGTAACGGTAGCCGAAGCTGACCCTGCCAATCACCTTGTCACCAGGATAAGGAGGTATTCGGTCTAAACAAATCAGCTTTTCATACTTTTTACGCCATCGAGTCTCTAATTTCCTTCTATCAGACCTTAATAAAAATACATAAAAAGTGTATTACATATGTAGGTACATAGTCATTTATACAGCTGCTCTAGACTATATGAATGGTTACATATTGCTAAAAAAAAAAATCCTCATCTTGCAGGATGATTAATCCACTTTTACATTAAAATGAAAATGCCAAAAACTACAAACTAGGGGCAGAATGTTTTCATACCAACCGAGTTCATGAATAGGCACAATGGGACCGACCCCTCTTCCATTGGGGGCATATGGGTGGCGCCGCTCCCCCTATTACACTCCGTAGAGATAAAGCAGACATTCGATTTAATTAAATATAGATAAGAAGTAATGCATAAGTTCTGGCCAGATACGGACAAAAAAAAAAAGGTCGAATTAGGTCAGAAAGGTTACACTGGGTAGTTATGTTACGTAGTGTATAACTAGTCCACCGAGAACAAGAATGATGCGGCAAAAACACTTTTCAGACACTTCTCAGGCCTCGGGCGATGGTCAGATATGAGGCTGTGTCACCTGTGTAGTAGTGATTGTAGTAGCAATAGCAGTAGTGATTGTAGTAGCAGTTACAATCACAGTTACCCGGTGCTGCGAACCGTTGAAATTACACACAGTCCTCCTGGTATACTTAGCCACCTGGGGGCTACTCTACTTCCCCAGAGTGCTCGCCCCTTGTTGAGTGCACCTTGTCTAGCTGCGTGCGGAGAGCCATGCACTCAGTGAGAGCCTCGCACTCAGCGGCACATTCTGTACCGCTGAGTGTTCTTATTGACTCTTACGGTGAACTCGCAGCTTTTTAAATCGTTACTGATTAGTTTGGCGGGCTATTACATTATTATTATTATTATTATAATATATATATATATACATATATATACCTATATATATATATATATGTCGTACCTAGTAGCCAGAACGCACTTCTCGGCCTACTATGCAAGGCCCGATTTGCCTAATAAGCCAAGTTTTCCTGAATTAATATATTTTCTCTAATTTTTTTCTTATGAAATGACAAAGCTACCCATTTCATTATGTATGAGGTCAATTCTTTTTATTGGAGTTAAAATTAACGTAGATATATGACCGAACCTAACCAACCCTACCTAACCTAACCTATCTTAATAGGTTAGGTTAGGTAGCCGAAAAAGTTAGGTTAGGTAGGTTAGGTAGTCGAAAAACAATTAATTTATGAAAACTTGGCTTATTAGGCAAATCGGGCCTTGCATAGTAGGCTGAGAAGTGCATTCTGGCTACTAGGTATGAGCATTATATGAGGATTAGGAAACCCATTTCTAGATCTAAATACAATTTAACCCTAAATGAAGGAACTAATATATTGGACTCATTCCTCCTTCAGAGAACAGTAAGAGAGAACAAAAAATGCATTGGGAAGCTTGAAGAACATTTCAGAGCCTTCTTCTGGTATTAATCTCTTATGGGATTACAATTTTTAAAGACCTAAAAGCAATTAGTAAGATTTTAATGTGTAATTCGATTATAACACATTAAGAGGCTTTTTTTGTTGCCGTGAAGAAATTATAGACAATATTACAAGAATATAAATAATTTAGAGATGTTTAATTATACACTATAAAACAAATGTATAGTTTTGTTCGTAAGTAGGTTTATTTTCTAGTTACTTATGCCTCCAAACTATAGAAAATGGGCTTCAAGTAACCTTCAAGGCGTTCTCCTCCTTCAGCAGTTCAAGGCTAAGGTCAAAGCAAAGTTTGAGGGACACATAACCTTCATTTTCTATACTTTGGAGGGATCGTCAATCATAAAATAGCATCCGAATACTCCAGGAGAGAAACTTGGGTTACAGAGTGGTGTAATTCATCGGTTGTTACTTCATCAGATTCGGCATTGTTTAGTGCATCTCTAATGATATTAAACAGCTGATATTGTTAAGATGTTGCGTTAGAGGGAAGTGTATTTGTTTGAAGTTAAGACACCTGTATAGGTAGAAGTTCCATTATCTTCCAATACGTAGTGTGGGAGAGTGAGTCAGGTCGCCCAAACAGTTTCCACCGTGTGTGAGTGTGAGTGTGTGTATGAGAGAGAGAGATGGTTGACACATTGTAGCAGGAGAATTAGTACCCATGCCTAAATCTAGCCGGAATGACTACCTTATCTTACCTTGAGGTTACCTTGAGGTGCTTCCGAGACTCAGCGTCCCCGCGGCCCGGTCGTCGACCAGGCCGATACTACAGGTGCTTCTCTGCCTTAACTTTTCTACTCCTTACACTTGTAGTTCTCGAAACCGGTAATGTTAATCAAGAGTGATTTACTGTTCATATTTGTACAAACTGTCTTAGGTGGTTGGTGTTGTTTTAGATTCAGTTACTCAGAACAAGAAGTTACAGTAGCACGGGCTATGGTGAGCCCGTGATGTCTTATGTCTTAGGTCAGACTCTAGGTAAGGTGTGCATTATTTGTCTAAGATGTTTTATGGAAGGAATGAGTAATATGCTCACCCTCTTTTCAGTTTCTTGTTTTGCTCGCTGCTCCTCGGCGTCCCTGATTTTAATGTCAGTATGTGAAGGAATGCAACTGAACTTCATTGCGTGTCTGTTGCATTCTTCACTGTCAAATGCAGACATTTGTGAGTGTTTCTGATCAGTCTCCTACATATAGTTTGGAGTCTATTAACCACCAAAAAAGTAACTAAGACATTCGTAGCCATTACAAAAATAATTATATTATCAGAAATATCGCGAATAATTCTCAACCGCTTGATAGTGACACGCTAATTTAACACCATAAATATTAAAGGAAGGTCCTCATATTTAACATAATTAAATATGCAAGTCTACATATTTACTCAGAAGCGCCTGACAACTGAGTGGACAGCGCTTCGGATTCGTAGTCCTGATGTTCCGGGTTCGATCCCCGGTGGAGGCGGAGAGAAATGAGCAAATTGTTTCTTTCACCCTGATGCCCCCTGTTCACCTAGCAGTCAATAGGTACCTGGGAGTTAGACAGCTGCTACAGGCTGCTTCCTGGGCAACCTGTTCTCGCACTTTCTTACAGCCAATATTGACTTATTAAATACGTGCATATGTGACATACTAAACATACTAGTTTACCTTGAAAAGCTTCATAGAAAACACCGACCTTACCTAACCTTAGTATGTTAAGATAAGCATCTTGTTGCTTCGTAATTACAATTATTACTTAACCTATACCTATAATAGGTTAAGTAATAATTGTAATTACGAAGCAATAAGATGCTTATCTTAACATACTAAGAAGGTTAGGTAAGGTCAGTGTTTTCTATGAAGCTTTTCAAGGTAAACTAGTATGTTTAGTATGTCACATATGCACGTATTTAATAAGTCAATATTGACTATACGAAAGTGCGAGAACGGGTTGTCCTGGGGGATGTAACACAAAAAGGAGGCCTGGTCGAGGAGACCGGGCCGCGGGGATGCGAAGCCCCGAAATCATCGCAAGATAACCTCAAGATGGGGCCCCTCACAGGGTGACGACCGCTGAGGCTAGTATCATAGTGATTACCGCAAACATTAATTTGCAGAATTACTCTGAGAATCCTGTTGCTACGGCCGGTCCCCCTTAACCATTAGATGACTATTAAGTTTGCACCGTGCCTCAGTGGGGCCCCGGCCGCTGGTCTAATGGGAGATAATAGAGCACTATTAGGAAATTGGCTTGATTTATAATAGAGGATAATGAACATGCTTGCACGGAGGCACGCAAGCATGCACGAATGCATTTGTCCACTCTGATTCACACACACACACACACACACACACACACACACACACACACACACACACACACACACACACAGGTGTGTAACACTGACCCCACACGCGCGCGCGCATACGTTATGGAATCTGGTATGGGAGAAAATAGGCCCCACACACACACACACACACACACACACACACACACACACTACATATAATATGGGAAAGGCATTAAAGCTACGCTTGCTACGTATTTCCAATGCTACGCTTTCCAACTACTGAATTACTGTTAAAGACATGGACGGTGAAATATTAAAGAAATTGTTCACTACTTTTGCGAGATCAAAATTGGAATATGCAAGCAGTCACATGATGGCTCAAGAACCACGTCAACAGACGACTTCCGGAACTGAAAACAAGGCCTACGAGGAAGGGAAGGGAAGGGAAGGGAAGGGAAGGGAAGGGAAGGGAAGGGAAGGGAACTATCAGGGATAAGGCGCCAAGCCATGACGACTATGTTGCACTGGAAAGGGATCAGGATAAGGATTTGGGATGGGACGGGGAAAAGGAATGGTGCCCAACCACTTGGACGGTCGGGGATTGAACGTCGACCTGCATGAAGCTAGACTGTCGCTCTACCGTCCAGCCCAAATGGTTGGACTTCGAGGAGAGGCTGGAGATGTTAAATACGAAACAGAAAAACAAAGTCAACACTATCGACCATGAAGACTGTGTGAAACCATTCTTCAAGAACAAAGAGATCATAGAGTCAAGCTAAGGAAAAACAAAAGGTGCTGAACAAAATAAATTAAAGTTTACGGGCAAAATAAAAAATAATGAAAGTTCTCTTTTTGCAAACAGAATTGCAAACGGTTGGAACAATTTAAGTGAGGTGGTGGTGACGAAACCCGTCAGTAGTTTGTAGTTTGAATATAACGGAGGTTATTGGGCTCATTATGGAGGGATGCATTATTATTGGGTTATTGGGAGGGTTATTGGGCACACCACAAGCGCAGTTGTGATCCTGTAATCAGATGAGGCACTGGATAGTGCCTAGGTCAGTCTGCCTGTCTGTTTCTCCCTCTCTCTCTCTCGCTCGCTCTGTATATATGTATAAATATTTATGTATCAAACTACTATGTCAACTACAAACCATCCCTAGGATGCAGACCCCCAGAAATTGTTTAACTCCCAGGTAACAATTTACTGCTAGGCGAATAGAGGCATGAGGTGAAAGGATACACTACCAATTTGTTTCCGCTTCAACTGGGATTCAATTCCCTATCTGTAGGTACCGAGTTCAAGTCATTCGCTACTTGATCACGAGCCCCTCTCACAAACAGACAATCTTTCCGACTGCTAGAGATAATCTGTGTGTTCCCCTACCACCCCCTATTCACCCCCTTCCCACAGCCCCCCCCTCCTCTCCCCCTACAGCCCCTCTCTCCCCACAGCCCCCTCTCTTTCCGTCATCCTCCCCTCCCCTTTCCCACCCCTCCCTTCAAAAACCTGTCCTCTCGCTCACCTCTTCCTCACATCCACCTTTTCCTTCCCATCTCCCCATTTTCTCTTCCCTATCTCCCTACCTTCCCTCTTCCCACCCTACATTCCCATATGGCCTCCAGCCCCCAACAGACAAACATTTATATTCATGAACTTAGTTTACCGTTTTCCAGAAAATCTGTGGGAGCAAACATAAAAAAAACTCTTAGGGAAACTAAAGTGCTTCCATATTCCTTTTTTCTCTAGACAAATGCCTTCATTTTGCGTCTCGAGGAGAGACTCGAACTCTCTCTTAAAACTCGCTTCTACTGTTTACAGTAAAGGAGATTCCAGGAGAGAATAGTTCGAACGTATGATGATGAACACCAAGATGACGGGACGCCTTGAACCAGGAGAAGGGAAGGCATTAATGGCTGGTGAAGCTTCCAGTAGGCTCCTCATACTGCACAGGGATGAGTATTGATGATACTCTCAAGCAACCTCATCCCTGTCCAGAGAGACAATGATTGGTGATGCCTCCATGAACAACCTACCCATCTCAAGGTAACGACACTAATCAGGGTCTATGGTTTGCCTTTTCCCCCTCCAACTCTTCCCCTTCCACACACAGGCACGCATCCTTGAGATGAAAAACATGTGAAAGCTGGACACAGATTCACGAACCAACCGATCGACTTCTGTATATAACCTTGTGAAAACCTTTTATTCTTTATTTTTCCCCCTCATCAAGAAGCCGAGAGAATGATGTACACAAAACACGTGAGAAGCCCATATATACACGGGTCCCCGGGTGTGTGTGCGTGTCAAGGGCAGGTAATGGAGACAGTTTCCGGAGGAACTTCCGATAAGAAAAATACTACTTTTCCGGCTCGTAGATGCAAGGTGGCCTCCACGACGCGTTCCCACCGGACACCAGGGGAAAGTGAGGGATGAGGTCTTCTTCGCCAAGTCTCAGGAGGTTGGGGGTGGGGAAGGGAACTATCCCTTCATGTCGTACCAGACGTCAGACTACCTATTAGCAAATAGGGCACACTATCCCTTTAGTGTATTCTATATTCCTCTATACGCAAGTGGCTCAAGGAAATGGTTTGGAAACCGCAGTTTCGCGAGAGATACGCGCGTATACTCAGTTTTATATAAAAATATATATAAATTTAAGCCTAAGTTAAGATAACTACACTACCAATTAGAGTTTTAGTCACGCGTGGTCAGGCGTCAACCAGGCGTGGCCAGACACCTGAATCACGCTGGTTGAGGGGCTGGTCCCAAACCTGCACACAGAAATAATATCACATGAGACCAGAAGACATGGCAGGATGTGCAGAATACCCCCGTTGAATAGCAGAGGTGCAACAGGTACTCTGAGAGAGAACTCTATCAACATCAGAGGCCCGAGACTGTTCAACACGCTTCCACTACACATAAGGGGCATAACTGGCCGACCCCTCACAGTGTTCAAGAGAGAACTGGATAAGCACCTCCAAAGGATACCTGATCAACCAGGCTGTGACTCATACGTCAGGCTGCGAGCAGCCGCGTCCAACAGCCCGGTTGATCAGTCCAGCAACCAGGAGGCCTGGTCGACGACCGGGCCGCGGGGACGCTGAGCCCCGGAAGCACCGGGGCTTCGCGTGGCCAAACCCGTCAACCCCACAACCTGTTTAGATAGTAATTTTTGTAACTGTGTGTTCCATAGTACAAAGAGTGACGTACAAAGCAATTACATAGTAGAATTTGGTACTATTCACTTTATGGGAATCCGATAAAATGAAGATAAAAAACAAAGTTAAATATCCCTAGGCCTAGTGTAGCACACACGTACTACATTAGGCCTCGAATAACGTGTATTAGGCCTAAGGTGGTTAGGTTACTTAAGGTCGTCTTTGCAACATACATTCTAAACATTTTCCGGTTTTGTTAAAAAAATACCAGTAGTACAGATATCTACTTTCCAATTGCGTTGTGCGTCGATAGATGTACTATGGTCCTCATCGTTGCCGTAAGTACTACCAATAGACAGGAGGATGGGCGGGATAGTCGTACGCGTTCATGCAATTAGCATGAACTGCAATTTCATGCAATTAGTTCACAAACTCAAGGGATTAGTGCACGAATCCTGCGTGTTAGCGTTACTAGTCCAGCGCGTTACCGCTATACAAGCTACAAGCCGAACAAGATCCTGGGAATCTGTCACAATGGAGTGATTTATCAATATACATTACCATTCAATTTGTAAGCTAAATATTTTTTTTCTTTAATTTTCTGACTATAAATGTATGCGTAGGTCATAGTTCTCTACACATGTTCTTTTCATTAAGAATCGGGACGAATTGTAGCATTTGTTTCGATAAAGACTGTATGTGCCTGTCTGTCAATGTGGGCGTCTTCCTGTATTCACCTAGTTGTATTCAGCTAGTCGCGCTTGCGGGGGTTGAGCTCTGCTCTTTCGGCCCGCCTCTCAACTGTGTCTCAGGAAAATATTACAGCTCCATTTGATACAATTGGCGTTCAGAAAGACTGCAAAGCCACTTGTCCATAATCGTGATCTTGAAAGATTCACGCAACATTGCAACATATCTCTATCCTGGGACATATTCGCTGCAAGGCACTGCATGTGTGTGTCCTGTTTTGAGCTGTTAGGACTTTTAGCACGCTTGTCTTCGACATCTCAATAAACCTGCATAGTCTTTAATTGAGGTATTTTATAATTATGCTTTCATAAAATACTGCCCTCGGCTGTCTTATCTCATACATATTTTTATTTTGCAATGGAATCTCAGGATCTCGATTATATAACCTGCTAGAGGATCTCTAGCAGGGTATAAATGGCTTTCTAGTCTGATTACTGTGAATTACAGATACCCTTTTTTTTATTAATTTCTGCCGGTGTCTGGCTGACCCTAAACGACCTTGTGCCGCAGGCTATCCCTCAGAGCTGAGCCTACCCTTACCCATTCAGGGGTATTACAACCTCTCCTTCTGTCATGAGAGTAATTATAGTGACTAGTACTTACAGTGAAAAAATCTCAGTATTTTTTTGGGTCAAACGCACCATTGTGTACTGTTGGATTCACATAAAAAATTACGTTGTATTTCTAAATTAGCCTAATTGGCATTTAAGAAAATCGGAAATGCAATAAACCTAACCTAACCTGTCCAAGTTAACCCAAGGCCTTATAAATGTTATTTTTGGCCTAAAATATTTTTGTCCTAAAATATTTTTGGCCTAAAATATTTGCGTTGTACTAGACCCAGGAATGTTAAAATTGAGGATTTTACTCTTTCTTCCCGGGCTCTATAAAAGTAATAGACCCCAAAAGTGAACTATTTTGAGATTTAACAGTACACATCATTATGTCTGACCAAACCGTGTCCCGTTACTACTAGTTATACTACTACGGTTTACTATTATGGTTTACTACTATGGTTTACTACTATGGTTTACTACTATGGTATACTTTAATGGTTTTAGGTGGACGAGTCAGTCGACTACCATCTATGTGTCGCCCCCTGAGTAGCATACACAGAGCAGGTGTTCATCCACACAGTTCAGTGTCCATTCATATGAAACGAAGGTAGTTATACTTAATTGCTATCACTGCATCAGATATGGGGATGAAGTACTGTATTTGGTTTAGATGCAAAGCATTAACTACAATAGATATAGGTATTAGTTATTGGGTATCGGGCAACAGATAACTGCATTAGGTAAATATATTATCAAGACATTCTTAGGTCTATGACATTAGATATCATCAGATATTTCATTTGAGACGAAATGATATCCAAGTCTGAGAATGTATTTTTTTCCTCTTTAAATTAAGGACGCGGCTCTTACAAATAACGTTGCTCTTCGCTCGTATGCGCACTACGGCCAAAAATTGCCGTAAATGAAAATAGAATAGGCCCCCCGAAAGTGACGTACTGTCTCTTTTTCTGTCCTCTGGCTTAGTCTGTTAGGTTCGGAAAGGACAGTTCAATTGAACAGCTTTCATGATATTTCGATACCTTAGTTGAACTTGCTGCCCTTCTAATCTACCAGAGGATCCAAAACTTGCCGTTTTGGGTCCATTTCATTTGGAAAATAAATTTCAATTTCGGATTACGGAAATTTTGCTAACGGGTTTGTACCCGTTAGCAAGACACAAAGTCTGAAGACTTAACGTTATGAAACGTCGCTCTTGGAGGAAATAAAAATATTTATTTCGTTGAGAAAATAAGTAGAGAAAAAGTAGTACTTTTTCTAATGCTTTTTTTTTTAGTGAGGATTATGTGCGCAAGCTTACATGCACGCAAACTTTCACAGGCACGCACCCTGTAGCACAATGAGCTACATCGTTTACTCTCAAAAGCGTTTGGGCAGCGTCTCATTTCACATGATGCCGCAAATGGTGACCTACCAGTTAAACTACTATGGGGTTGTGTCCTGGGGGTAGTCAGTAGTTGGCTTGAAAGATAATATTGAGAAAATAGAACGGATGTCAGTAGATTAGACAACCGACTGTTAGAAAGGCGGAGCCCAAGAGCTAACAACGCTATCCTTGCCGGCACATACAGTATGAAAACTTACACACTGTACCTATAGCTCTGTTTGTACTGTATTTACCTGTAATTCAGGTACAAAAGGCAATTAATAAATTATTGCAAATTTGATTATAATTATCCGATATACCAGGTGCGGGAAATGTGTTTAGCCTCTATTGATAATTCTTGCTACCAGCGATAGATCTACCAAGCAGCGATAGTTCTGGCTACCCGCGATAGATCTACCAAACAGCGATAGTTCTTGCTTCCAGCGATAGTTCTTGCTACCAGCGATAGATCTTGCTATCAGCGATAGATCTTGCTATCAGCGATAGATCTTGCTACCAGCGATAGACCTACCAACCAGCGATAAATCTTGTTTGAAAAGATACAGCGATAGTTGCCAGCGATAACTGAAACCCCCCTTAAACGGCGTGGTCACATCAGTAACATATAAAAACCTGTTTAACAAGCACCAGTGGAGTGACACCATCGAGTACGAATGGGATTCACTGAAAACGTGAAAAATTGCGTTATTTTAACGTGTTATTCGATATCTCGGAGGGTTAATTACATGCGGTTTACGGCGTATATCGATATGAAGCTTCTTTAAGACGTTCAATTTCACGTCTCCTCTATCACGCAACCGCAGGAGTACCATATTGCAGGGAGGACCACAATGAAGGAAGGTAATGATGATAATCTCGCGAATCTAAACACAGAAATCTGCGTAGCGGGGTGATGGCGTATCTTGTTGCAGCACGCACTTGGTGGTGGTTGGTTAGTGGTGGTGAACATGGTCGTGGTGAAGGCTGAGGGTGGTGGTTATAGGGGTGGGGTGGTTATAGGGGTGGTGGTTATAGGAGTGGTCATTATAGGGATAGTCGTTATAGGAGTGGTCATTATAGGGATAGTCGTTATAGGAGTGGTCATTATAGGGACAGTCGTTATAGGAGTGATGATGGGAGTGAACCAACGGACCCAGGACAAAATTTCGACTATTATTTGTTACCAGACAAAAATTACTGCGGATTTAATACTGGGGGGACTGCCCTGATAAATAATATAACCCTCTCCAAAAACCAAAGGTGGTATACCAGTTTACATGCCCCCCCCCCCCCTAATGAAGGGATGCCACCTTCGATCAACCAATATTGGTACGACCACCACAAATTTTTCGAGAAGAATTGTACCCGTGTACAAATGTACCCCCCTTGAAAAGAATGTGAGAATGTGCCTGTCATGTATGAGCTAGTACCCCCTAGAAACCATATGCAGAGTGAACATAACATTCATAAGGACCATGCTGGTTTAAGATACAAGAGCCTATAATCTACCACTGACCAAAGATTGCAAATCTTGGAAGCTATACTAAGAGAAAAGAAAGACCCCACCTTAAATATGCTGAATAAGGACATGGTTTCCTTGCCGACAATCAGACCCAGACCTCACAACACATCTCCAGATAATGACGTCTAACGAGGTCTTCCCTCCTGACGAGAGCACCAGAGTTTTACCCAATGCTTCACTGGCCCTACCCTCTTTCCCTATGGTTAATTGCCCCTATCCCTCCATCCTACGTCGACCCTTTCAATTGTGTTTTTCAACCAAAAATTTTTCCTCCTGTAATAATTCTTTACGTGAAGATGTTCAAGAATTTATATATATATAAAAATCCGTCAGTAATTACTAGTGTTTAACATAAACATTGGTAACTTGATATTAAGAAAATAGTTAAAGGCATAGAAAAGTTGCACTATAAAATCACCATCGCCAGCAATGCGGTCCTATTTAACCAAATTTGTTTAAAGCAATCCCCACTGCCCATGTATACACATGTATACATATATTTTTGGATATGACTGCAAGGGTAAGATTAATGATTCTGACACGAGTCTTCTCAATATTTCTTATGTTTTTCTTCACTGTCGAGGGGGAGGGGGTAATTGAAAAATTAATTCTCCAAAGTTCATTTTCACACTTTATTTATGGTCTGACTCCTAGAAGCGTTTTGCAAGACGACTACTTACATTTTCAAAGACAATTTTACATACTCTGTTTAATGCTTATATTCGTTTTTGGGGTGAGGTGATATATAAAGGACACGAATCAATGAGTACATACAGGACAGGTGTTACAGGACATTAATCAATGGGAACATTGCATGTTTTATCATCTTACTTCTGTGTTGGTTCAGGGTCTTGAAGTGGGTAGAATGTAATTATGTGTTAATTGGCTGTTGATTGCTAGGTTTGACTTTTTGATGTGTAGGGCCTCGCTGATGTCGAGTCTCCTGTTGTCGTTGTATCTGTCGATAATTTCTGTGTTGCATGTTAAGATTTCTCTGGTGATGGTCTGATTGTGTGAGGAGATTATATGCTCTTTGATGGAGCCCTGTTGTTTTTGCACTGTTAATCGTCTAGAATGAGACGTTGTTTTGCCTATATACTGAGAAAGAAATATTGAGAAGATTCGTGTCAGAATCGTTAATCTTACCCTTTCGGTCATATTCAACCACACACATGTTACAAGAAAGACTGTTACCCAAATATAATTACATATTATATATGTGTGTGTGTGTGTGTGTGTGTGTGTGTGTGTGTGTGTGTGTGTGTGTGTGTGTGTGTGTGTGTGTGTGTGTGTGTAAATCACGAAAATTAACACGTCATGAAAAATGAGACAGTGTCAGACCACGAAGGAAGGATTGAAACAGGAATTTCCTTAAGTTCTTTCCCATTTGATAATACATCTGTATTTAATAATACATCCTTCTGAAGATGTATTATTAAATACGAAAGTAATTAAGGAAATTCCTGTTTCAATCCTTCCTTCGTGGTCTGACATTATTATATATATAATATATATATTATATATTTTATATTGACAAAACTCCTCACCCCTGAAGGATTCGAACCCAGACAGCCAGGGCTCCATGCACCTTGACGTATCCAGTACTTCAACCACTAGGCCACACTAACTGTTCAAAACGACTATAAGTCATCAGATCTTTAACCTAATCTGATCTAATCCGACCTAATCTAACCTAATCTTTAACCTAATCTAAAGGGGGGGGGGGGGGGGAAGGCGTTTTCTGTTGCATATTAGCTTGGGTCCCATGTCATCCTTGCCGCCCCCGTTCTTTTTAATAGTAGTTCCTGTATCCGCATGCATCCGACTATATCCGCATGCAACCGCGAGCATCTGAGTGCACCCACCTGGATCGCGGGTATCACACCGTGAAATAAACCCCCACGCGTGATTATATGGCCACTCGCGGTTACTAGCGCGACTCCTGCCGCTCGCGGTCTCTAAAGATTACACAAATTATGGTAATGAGGGTTTCTACTTAAGGGCGATGGCTAAACTGCGATTCCCCCCCCCCCCCCACGGACACTGACTAGTAATTACTCTACCACTCCTCCACCCCCTTCCATCCCTCCCCCTTCCCTCTCTCCCATCACCTTCCCACTAATCATGGCCACTTTTCCAGATGGCTCCAGCGCCCTAAGTCTTAATTTTCTCCGCGGTTCATAGTTTTTATAACATTTTTTTTTTTATCCACTTTCTTTTTCAGTCTTCAACCAGATATTTTTGCTGAGGAAATGCGCGCGGGCGCGTGAGCGTCAGACTTCATCAGTGCCACCAACCTGAAGCAGGAGACTGGTAATTATTCGCCATTTGCGTCCAGGGCTTCCTCGTCAGCGCAAGGCAGCTGTGATTGCAGGTGATTTGCACGCGGTCTGCTGCTATACTGGTGATAAGAGATCATTTGGGAGATAAGAGAGAGAGACCCCCCCCCCCAACACACTTTCCCCCCCCCCTTCCCCCACCCCACCTCCGTGGTGGTGAGGGAGGGGGGCGGTGTTGATGACAACACTCCCCCCCCCCCCGCCCCTTTTTAAAATAGGGAGTTTTGTGGTTAAACAAAAACAAATGATTATTTTTTTTGTAAGTGGTCACTTTGATCATCGGTGCGTGACTGTGCGCTTGAGTGCGTTGTGTGTGTGTGTGTGTGTGTGTGTGTGTGTGTGTGTGTGTGTGTGTGTGTGTGTGTGTGTATCTGTCTTCATTCATTTGAAATACGATCAAATCATCGCAAATTGGCATTCATTAGATGACATATCTTCCACATGCCCCAAGATACTAGAAAACACGTACATCATATTATATATATATATATATAATATATATATATATATATATATATATATATAATTATATATATATATGTCGTACCTAGTAGCCAGAACGCACTTCTCAGCCTACTATGCAAGGCCCGATCTGCCTAATAAGCCAAGTTTTCTGAATTAATATATTTTCTCTAATTTTTTTCTTATGAAATGATAAAGCTACCCATTTCATTATGTATGAGGTTAATTTTTTTTTATTTGAGTTAAAATTAACGGATATATATGACCGAACCTAACTTACCCTACCTAACCTAACCTAACCTATCATTATAGGTTAGGTTAGGTAGCCGAAAAAGTTAGGTTAGGTAGTCGTAAAACAATTAATTCATGAAAACTTGGCTTATTAGGCAAATCGGGCCTTGCATAGTAGGCTGAGAAGTGCGTTCTGGCTACTAGGTACGACATTATATTATATATATATATATATATATATATATATATATATATATATATATATTAGTTGTTGAATATGACCGAAAGGGTAAGATTAATTATTCTAACACGAACCTTCTTAATATTTCTTACGTTTTCCTTCACTGTCGAGAGGAATTGAAAAGTTAACTCTCCAAAATTCATTCTTTATTTTTGGTCTGACGCCTGAACGCGTTTCGTAATGCTTCTTACATTTTCAAAGACTAGTTTATACATTGATAAAGATTAAGCCACCCAAGAGGTGGCACGGGCATGAATAGCCCGTAACAGTTTACACATCACATACATCGTACTTATACTCGTTTTGGGCGAGGTGATATGGCACAAAAGTTTTGGGAGAGGTGACAGAACTATGCTAGAACACGAATCAATAGGTATGAAAACATAAGAATGGAAGTAACTGCAGATGGCCTATTGGCCCATACTTTCTTTTGCTGCTTCTCTCTGTTGGTTCGGGGTATTGAAGTGGATAGAATATAATTGTGCATTAATTGGCTGTTGATTGTTGTTGACTTTTTGATGTGTAGTGTTTCGCTGATATCGAATCTCCTGCTATCGCTGTATTTATCGATGATTTCTGTGTTGCTTGTTAAGATTTCTCTGGAGATGGTCTGGTTGTGAGAAGAGATTATATGTTCCTTGATAGAGCCCATGTTGTTTGTGCATTGTTAATCGCCTAGAAAGTGACATTGTTGTCTTGCCTATATACTGAGTTCTTTGGGGCTTACAGTCCCCAAGTGGGCATGTGTAGGCATAGACCATGTTGGTTTCTTTCAAGGCGTTCTGCTTTGTGTCTGCGGATTTTTTCATGAGTCGGTTGGCCACTTTTTTGTTTTCTGTAGTAAATTGTCAATTTTTTCTGATTTTTGTCTGTAGGGATAACGTTCCTATCAATAATATATTTCAGGACCCTTTCCTCCATTTTATGAGCCGTCGAAAAGAAGTTCCTGTAAAACAGTCTAATAGGGGGGTACAAGTGTTGTGCTAGTTGACTCTTCAGAGGTTGCATGGCGTTTCACCTTTTTTTTTATGACGTCTTCATCATAACCGTTAGAGAAGCCATTGTTGACTTGGACCTGTCGTACCCTACAGAGTTCTTCCTGGACTTGCTTCCATCCTGAGCTGTGACTGAGAGCCCGGTCGACGTAAGCGTTGACAACACTCTTCTTGTACCTGTCTGGGCAGTCACTATTGGCACTGAGGCATATTCCTATGTTTGTTTCCTTAGTGTAGACTGCAGTGTGGAAGCCTCTGTTCCTTTCCGTGACTGTTACATCTAGAAAGGGCAGCTTCCCATCATTCTCCATCTCGTAAGTGAAACTTAACATAGAATTCTGCTCGAATGTCTCCTTCAGCTGCAACAGAAGTCTGACATAAGGTACCTGCATAAAAATGTCGTCAACATACCTGCAGTATATGACGTGTTTCAAGTCCATGTCAACTAAGATCCTCTTCTCGATGGTACCCATGTAGAAGGGTACACTAAAGACACCTTGCAAGCAGAACTTATTGCAGAAGGAGGAAAGACTCGAGGCAACTACAGAAGCACCATACTGTCCCCCGAGCTCAAAGCGGCAGCTATGAGCCTTCGTGAGAATAAGGAAGCAACACAAACTGTGTTGCTCACGTGGCCCCACAAAGTGAGGCGATTCGATGAAATAACTATGCCCAAACTTACCACCAAGTGCCGTCGAGTTGTTGGAGATATAGCCTCGGCTACCAGCGTCTTTTGTATGGTCACGGTTGGTCAAGTGGTACCATGTACGCCAGTTGCATAGTGCTCTTGGCTGTCTGGGTTCGAGTCACTTCTGGGGTGAGGAGTTTTTAGTATATTATATATATATATAATATATATATATATATATATATATATATATATATATATATATATGTATATATATATGTCGTACCTAGTAGCCAGAACGCACTTCTCAGCCTACTATGCAAGGCCCGATTTGCCTAATAAGCCAAGTTTTCATGAATTGTTTTTCGACTACCTAACCTACACTAACCTAACCTAACTTTTTCGGCTACCTAACCAAACCTAACCTATAAAGATAGGTTAGGTTAGGTAGGGTTGGTTAGGTTCGGTCATATATCTACGTTAATTTTAACTCCAATAAAAAAAAGTGACCTCATACATAATGAAATGGGTAGCTTTATCATTTCATAAGAAAAAAATTAGAAAAAATATATTAATTCAGGAAAACTTGGCTTATTATAGTATATATATATATATATATATATATATATATATATATATTATATATATATATATATATATATATATATATAATATATATTCTAAGGATTTATGAGTAATTTTTTTGCATATTACACAAATCGTCTTTATAAAAAAATATTTGTTTTCAAGTTTTAATGATTTTCTATGGCAATAAGTAAATATATCAGGTTTTCCTCGGGAAAAGGTTAAACCAGTAAGACTTAACACTTGGTAGGTTATTATCAATGGAAAGCCTAAGGCCTGCATATTTACCTATTACTTTATAGGGCAAAATACGGTAATAGTCTACAGAAAGCGCTAAGAAGCTAAACATGTAAACACAGCACTTGGTACAGTGTATGGGAACTGTTTATAATAAGAGTTTAAGACCATATTGACCATATGAATGGTCACGAGACAATTGAATTTCTTTCTTTATTATGCACCCCATACCCTATCCCGTGGGCGGTGGTGTAAAGAATTACAGAGGCACATAATCGGTTCAGGAACTGAACCCTCTAGTTTGTTTAGCTAAGCAAATAATCTTTTGACGCTAGTTACACAATTATTAATGTTACATAAATATGTACACATACTCATACATACTATGTACATATACATACATATACATATATACATATACATATATACACATACATATACAATCACCTACACAAATACACACATCAATAATCTTTTGTATCACAAGTGATTCAACAAAAGGCTCACAACAATCACTATACAAGGCACTTTACATCTATGGTGAGTCACACAGTTACTAGTCTTGCTCCACACCCACCCAACTGGGCGGCAGCCTTACTGTCACGTGCATGCATTACCTACAGTAAGCAAATTTTGGATACTTTACTAAGATTTCAATCAGCACATCATTATGAATGAAGTACCAAACCATACCTTTCCCACTGTTAAAACACTGATGATATATAATTATTTGGTACAATATTTATTTAATCTCAAAGAGAGACGGACACGTGTGCACGCCACAACGTCTAGCCACAGAGTGACGCACTTGGGTATGTGATGAAGGTCTAAACATAACACTAGCCAGCTGAGCCTACAAACAAGACCAGCTGGCCTGTGACGTCGGTTATACACAATACTGCGCATGTGCGCGCTTCGATCATCGCGGTTTCCCCTTGCGCATTTTTCGCCAACAATTTGTTGATGCCCTTCTACAGGATCAAGTTTAGCACATCGCCTCGAATTGCCCAACCCCGAAAAACTACGAGATTGCACGTTGCAGCAATACAGTATATCTGTCTGTCTTCACCTGACGAACGAATTTCCATAAGAAAGAGCAAAGAAAATATAATTTAAAATATACCCATAAAAGAGTAGAAAGCGTCTGTGATCGCTATGTAAAATAAACTCACAAAAAAGACCAAAAAAGCACGAAATAAATGGGTATAAAAGGTAGTTTATCAGTAAATTGCAATGCGAGCGTTGTGCATTCTTTTGTAGAGGTCAAGAAGTCACAAGCAGTTAAGGAAAGAGTTAACACGCACCTGAACGTTATCTAGGTCAGAGGATAACACCCCCGGAGCTGGTCAAGCTGGCAGGGCTGTATAAGTATACAGGAGCTGTATAAGAATACAGTAAGAAATACAGGAGAATTCAAGTCGTAGAATACAGGAGCTGTATAAGAATACCGGAGCTGTATAAGAATACCGGTGCTGTATAAGAATACCGGAGCTGTATAAGAATACCGGAGCTGTATAAGAATACCGGTGCTGTATAAGAATACCGGTGCTGTATAAGAATACCGGAGCTGTATAAGAATACAGTAACTGTTACTACTCGTACTGTTACTACTGTTACTACTGTTACTGTTACTCTTATTACCGTTGATAACGCCATTTCCGTTCTTAATGCTTTTACCGTTGTTATTGTTTTGCTCTTATTCTAATACTCTGAATGGAGTGTTAATGGGGAGGTCGGTATGGGCGAGTAAAGAGAAGAGAGAGTGTAAAGAGAAGAGGAGAGAGAGAGAGAGAGAGTGTGTGTGTAAAGAGAAAGAGAGAGAGTGTAAAGAGAAGAGAGAGAGTGTGTGTAAAGAGAAGAGAGTGTAAAGAGAAGAGAGAGAGAGAGAGAGAGAGAGAGAGAGAGAGAGAGAGAGAGAGAGAGAGAGAGAGAGAACTAGCTCGCCAGATAGATGTTGCCAGCTTCTTCCATGTTATCTTATTATTTTCCACATCTCCCCCTGATCTTATAACACATTCCCTCCCACCTTACACACTCTCTTCTTCCTTCCTTCCTTCCTTCCTTCCTTCCTTCCCTTTTCCTGTTTATCTAATTTTCCCAATTTTTACTCCTCCCCCCTCCCTCATGCACCCCCGCACATCCCTTTTACCCCAACACCATGCTTTACACCCCCAACCCCTTTTCTCCCCCCCCCCCCACCAGGCAATACTACTAATTTTCCTCCTGAACCCTCATACAGCTGTGACCCTACCCCCTCCCCCCTCCACAGACATCCCCTCCCCCCTCCACAGACATCCCCCTCCCCCCTCCACAGACATCCCCCTCCCCCCTCCACAGACATCCCCCTCCCCCCTCCACAGACATCCCCCTCCCCCCTCCACAGACATCCCCCTCCCCCCTCCACAGACATCCCCCTCCCCCCTCCACAGACATCCCCCTCCCCCCTCCACAGACATCCCCCTCCCCCCTCCACAGACATCCCCCTCCCCCCTCCACAGACATCCCCCTCCCCCAAGTCTTTTTCTTCCCTCCCCCCCTAACTCCTGGTATGGTCCTCCCTCCCATGCAAGACACTGTACACCTCCCGTATAAGAGATTTTACCACGCACCAACGGTAATGACAGAGTCCGCTGATATGGTCCATAAAACCATAGTATAGTGAGCCGAGGGCTGGTAGGGGGGGGGGAGGGTATATGAGTGGTTGTGGGTCCGGGAGGGGGCCGAAATGGGTGGGTGGGGGGAGGGGGGCTGTGAGGTTAAAAGGTGGGGAGGGGGCCGTTGGGCGAAGGATTAAAGAGATGGTGAAAGGTTGGGGGTGTTACTTTCCCAGTCACTGAGGTACTCACAACACTGCAAATCAGATATAACATTCTTCCTACAACTCATAACCCCACAATGGGTGGACGGACGAGCGCAAAAGACCACAGAAGGGAACTACAAGACGAGCTGCAAGATCTACGCAAAACAGTACATCAGAAAATGGGGATAACCTGATAAGCCAAATCCAAGTTGACTACAGAAACCCAGGAAAGTTTCGAAAAAAAAGTAAAAACCCTGATGGGAAACACAGTTGAGGAAACACCCTACATCATAGACTCCTCAGGAAATAAACTATGTGAGAGAACAAGGAAAGGAATTCAGGAAGTTCTAGGAAAAAAAATATTCAGGATAAACCAGGAAGAAAATTTAAACCTCCGTCCCATCAATGAAAAGGAAATTACAACGGTAGTCGACAACATTTCTGCAACACTACTCCCGATGCAAACAATAAACCTAAAAACAGTCGCAATGAATGCCACCTTATGAAACACTAAACCATTGCAGAGGTCCTATAAAACAAATATAGGGTTCAAGAACAAGGCGCCGGGCGCAGTATACATAAAATGGTATTAACCAACCTACCAGTGACTGCACTCCATCAATACACATGTATGGTAGAGGCCTTTCTTGGCATTATCATTGTAATAGGGATCTCAGATAGCCAGAGATCCCTATTACAATAATAGTTGCCAAGAAAAAAACCTGAGTTCTGTGCTACTTACAGGAGGAAACAGGAGAAGCAAACAATGTCATCACAGATCAGTCTGCTACTTCTAAGAACTTCACCTGCTTGAGTAAGCCCGTGAGCTCCTGCCTGTAGAGAGGTTACCTCCCTAGGAGGATGACTCGTGCAGGACTATCATCAATGAGATAACGAAAAAGTCCAAAATTATACCACAAGAATTGAGGTACAGGTATCTTTAAGAAATTGTTAAAGAAGCCGGAAATGAATTAGATCAAATCTACACTGATGGGTCATCTAATCCTGTCAATGGCAGGGCTGGTGCAGCATACACTGTAATTAGGAATAATTCCTTTCAACTCAGAAATGAAGAAAAAGCACGTATTGAGAATTATGCCTCTTCAACACACACACAGCTAACGTCCATTGTTATGGCAGTTAAGATTCCATGAACGAAACACTAATTGTGCAGTGATCTGCACAGATTCAAAAGCAGCACAACAAAGCCTAAGTAAAAATCGAGCAGAAAATCTTGCGATAGTCGCTGAAATTAAGAGAGCTGTGAGAGTACTAACCAACCAGTGAAGAGTCGTCAAGTTTCTATGGATCCCCTCCCATGTTGGAATATGTGGAAATGAACGAGCAGATGTGCTGGCTGCTGGAGGCGACCATATTGAATACTTCATGTCCAAGACTCTTCTACAAATTGGAGGTATTGTCAGGCAATATCACCGTGACAAGGTAACCGAGGAAAAGAGGATAGAAGCACAAACCAGTGAATCTGTACGCTGGTACAACGAACGAATTTCAGTACTACTCGTACATGGTTCCAGCTGGCAATCCCAATCATTATGGACGAAGTGGAGGTGGTCGCGGGAGAGAATCAGTAATAGCTAGAATCCATCATGGATACAAATATCCATGGAGATTCGTAATGGAAACAACAGTTGAGCAGAGCAGTTGCAGAATCTGATGAGAATGATTGACAACGCCTTAACCACTACCTGAGAGAATGTGAATACCTGAGAGACATTAGAAATATGTGCAAAACAATAAATCCCACATTGTTTGACTTAGGAAAACACTATTTGTCAAATACTGACTACTGTTCTTAAAAGATTTCCCCATTTTGCACCCGCAAGATAACGTAAGATTTTAAGGGTTGACAGATGTTAATCTTCTTGTTTGAGGAGCATGTTCACTGGAGACAGTAAAGTAAGTCCCAGCTGTGTCTGGGTACAAGTGACAGGATGAACAACCCAGCGGGTTTTCTTCTTATTGGGAAGTGTTGTACATGCTGCTATGACGGCATGTCCACTCACAAGATAAGTGGCACTGCCCAATAAACTCGCCCCTCGGGGGCAAAATTTAATAACAATTATGAATGTTAAATGCAGCTCTTGCATCTTGACTATTCCCCCACATACTTCAAAACTGCCACAATATGATTAATGCCCATACCAGGAAAATTCCCCTACTAAACTGAAAATTACAAACCAATTTTCCTTCTCGAAGTACGGGGTAAACTATTCGAAAAAAATAATCGGCTAGAGATTACGTGAAATACATGGAAGAGGAAGAATATTATTAGGCCAGACAACGAGGGTTTAGAAACCGTAGAGGAACCCATACAGCTATAGCCCTGATCTACGAGTACATAAGAACATAAGAACAAAAAACCAAGGTAACTGCAGAAGGCCTGTTGGCCCATACGAGGCAGCTCCTATTTATAACCACCCAATCCCACTCATATACTTGTCCAACCCGCGCTTGAAACAATCGAGGGACCCCACCTCCACAATGTTACGCGGCAATTGGTTCCACAAATCAACAACCCTGTTACTGAACCAGTATTTACCCAAGTCTAGTACATAGCTAATGCAATGTCGAAATAGGATCAGTGCAACATTGTCCTCAGAGATGTTTCGAAAGCCTTCGACAAAGTTTGGCACACGGGCCAAAAATACAAGACTACCTGAGCTAGGGCTTCCACCGAGATTTGCTGCCACACACTACAGTTTTCTTCTGTCCTCCGTGGACAGGGTTAGAGAAGTGTTAAACATATAGTTCAAGGGTTTATTGAACACTCGACCACAGAAGGTTGTATATATGCTGATTAGCATTGTAAATGTGTAGGCCACGTCTGTGGTAGGAAAAAAAAAATAATACAGTTTTATAGACAACAGAACTGCTAGCCTCAGCATCGGCAGCTACTTGGGTGACATAATAGAACTGAAAAGTGGAGTACCACAAGGAAGCTGCCTCTCCCCCACTCTTTTCAACATACACACAACTGACCTACCCCAACCCCAACACTGAGAATACATCACATACGCTGACGATGTCACCCAAATAATATCCCAGCCTAGACCATCGAAGCCGCTACTAGCCAACAAGACCAAGGCAGCAATTGAATTCATAAGCAACTTTTGAAAAGCAATGGAAAATAAGTACAAATAAACAAAAATTCCAGATAATACACATTGCAAAAAGAAACCCAGACCCCATTATCCTTGACAACCGCCCGATCCAGTATGCGGATGTAGGCAGAATACTGGGGCTCAAGATCAATAGAACAGGTATAAAAATTCACGTCAAGAATTGAATAGACAAAGCAAAAACGGCTTTAGGAAAACTGAGGAGATTCCGGAGCCATAGCACGAACATACAGCTACACCTAAATAAGGTTCTAGTCCGGCCGCATCCAGAATATCCGCCAGTGCCACTACGTACCCTAAAGGAAACCAACATGCTAAAACTGCAAGCAGTGCAAAATAAGGCACTAAGGAGAGCAGCAAAACACCGTCCACCATATGATCAGACAATCCAGGAGCTCCATGAACTCCTGAACATACAGCCACTAAACATCAGACTACAGCACCAAGCCATCAGTGTATGGAACACCATCGAATATGTTAGAGGACCCAATGTTAGAAAGATTACTCCAAGATGAGACGCCCCGCTCCCACAGCTGGTGGCCCAAGATGAGACGTCCCTCTTCCACAGCTGGTGGCCCAAGATGAGACGCCCCGCTCCCACAGCTGGTGGCCCAAGATGAGACGTCCCACTCCCACAGCTGGTGGCCCAAGATGAGACGCCCCGCTCCCACAGCTGGTGGCCCAAGATGAGACGTCCCACTCCCACAGCTGGTGGCCCAAGATGAGACGCCCCGCTCCCACAGCTGGTGGCCCAAGATGAGACGCCCCGCTCCCACAACTGGTGGCCCAAGATGAGACGCCCCGCTCCCACAGCTGGTGGCCCAAGAGCCTCTATCTACTTAATGAAAACCCAGCCCCACAGCACATAATTCCCAGATGATATACTGACCAGAAATCCCTCCCCCAATAAATAATTAATGAAAAATATATATGTAAATGAATAATAATTAAATATAGAGCTTAAACAGAACATCAAAACATGTACTAGCATAGTTGTACTCGCCTAGTTGTGCTTGCGGGGTTGAACTTTGGCTCTTTGGTCCCGCCTCTCAACCGTCAATCAGAAACCGGTGAATGTACACAAACCGGTGTACAGATTCCTGAACTTCTCGAGCTCTATCATATCTACATAAGAAACTGTGTATGGAGTCAGCCTCCACCACATCACTTCCTAGTGTATTCCATTTACTAACTACTCTGACACTGAAAAAGTTCTTTCTAATATTTCTGTGGCTCATTTGGGTACTCCACCCAAATGCTTCCACCTGTGTGTGGAAGCACTGGAGTGTGTACATAGGAATTCTACACAGTATTCATCTATTAACATCCATATATGCTGAAATACAAGTAAAGAACCTCTCTCACACACACACAGCTCCCTGACAAGAAAGAGCAAGCTGTCAACACCCACACATGGTGTCAGCAAGGCGAACAGTCCACCTCCTATCATAACTCTCACTGTATTTCCCTCTTTCTAAACTTCCCTTCACCTATGCTTCTCCATCCTCCTTACTCCCTACCCCCCATCCCCCAAAAGAAATTGGTGTAGAGACCGTGGTTGATATGAGAATGGTGGTTGGTGAGGTGGTGGTGGTTATAGGTAAGAGAATGGGGAATCGGGAGGAATGGTGGTTGTATAATGCGGTTGACGCCGAGCAGCCCATCCTCCTGAAATGACAGGATTTATATCATCTATTTAGTCAAACACACAAAAACAGACTGTTTGACCCACAACAAATTTATGGATTGTTTGAAATTAACACACATTTCCATTTCTTAGAATGCCATTTTAACTAAAGACCTAAACCTGACCCGACCTAACCCAGTCCGACCTAACCCAGTCCGACCTAACCTGTTAAAGCCACCATACACCCAATACACGCTATCTTAGACCTGATATAGTACAAAATATGCTGTACACAGTTACACAGCGAGCATAAGAAATATTGCCGGAACCACCGTGGACATGTTCAAGAGAAAACTAGATTTATTCCTCCTAAGGAGTGCCGGACCAACCGGGCTGTGGTGGGTATGTGGGCATGTGGGCCTGCGGGCTGCTCCAAGCAACAGCCTAGTGGACCAAACTCTCAAGTCAAGCCTGGCCTCGGGCCGGGCTTGGGGAGTAGAAGAACTCCCAGAACCCCATCAACCAGGTATCAACCAGGTGTACGAGACCTAGGAGATGTAAGCATGCGTTTTTTTGTTCTGCCCTATACAAAATTAACAGTACAAAACGTGGACAATATTTGTAGTCTAACAGTTCATTTTTGTATGTTTGACGAAATAGCTGATGCAAGGACTTACGACTAAGGGGATGGGTTATATAGGGTGAGAGAAGATGATGGTAGGGATGATGGAGAAGGTGGTAGGAGTGAGACAACATGGTGGTAGGAGTGAGACAACATGGTGGTAGGAGTGAGACAACATGGTGGTAGGAGTGAGACAACATGGTGGTAGGAGTGATGGAGAACCACAGTCTCTAAACGAGGCAAATGACATCTCCGGCGAGTCTGTTATACACAGTTTCTAATCCTGTTCCACACCTACCCAACTGGGCAGCAGCTTTACAACCATGACAAGGACAAATAGAAAATTTAGGTGTGATGGGAAGATATGAATAATAAAAGGAAGATGAAAAAGAGTGAAATGAAGGTGATGAGAGTGATGGTAAGGCAGGAGGGAGTCGAGTGTGGGGAGGGGTGGTGAAAGGGAGGGAAGAGTGAGAGCAAAAGCGTGAAGGATGAGGCCTGGCGTGTATACCAATCACCTTCACTGTAAACTCCGCTGTTTTTAACGCTAAAGTTACTTCGTGGATCGTGTGGTGGAGAGCGGGGGTAGGTGTTCGATGATAGAGAGGTTGAAGGTGTTAGGCGAGGCGCAAGCAGGTGTTAGTTAACGGAGAGGTATATATAGACTCTTGGATAGCTAGGCAATCCTAGCTTAGGCAATTTGATGGGCTCACCATAGTCCGTGCTACATGGACAGGTTACAACGATTGGTTGAAGCCATCTCTAACGTTTTGAGGCAGCTAAATTAGGCTGATTCAGATTGGTTGGGAGTTTGGTTGGTCTTGGGTTAAAGGTTCTGTGGGAGCTAAGTTAGGGGGATCATTTGAGATTGGGTTGCTAGTTTGATTGATGCTTGGTTGGGGGGTTCGGTTAGAGCTGGGTTGAAATTCAGCTTGGGTTGTAGCTGGTGTTTAGTTCAGGTTTATGTAAGGCATATTTGGGGGTTTACCATACTCGGGTGAGGTTATTTTTAGGGCTGTCGCTGGGGTTACCGTCGGTAAAAACATATATATATGGCGTTTAAAAAGCCCTTTCCCACCACACCCACAAATAATTACAACTATGGAAGACCCCCCCACACATACACGTTGGTACTCTACCATAATACATACCTGTCACACCTGCCCTCCACGCTACCATGCATACACCTGGCAACACACCTGCGCCAGGATCAACATCGACCAGTAATGAACATGAACACCAGAGAAATCGTGTCGCAGCTGTCAACCCACCGAACGCGTGGTGCATACACGATTGATCTGAACAACACGTAATAGAACACGTCGAGGAGCGAGTTTGGTTGAGCACTTAAGTGTTCTGGCGAGTGATTAATGGTCTGATCAAGAATATTTGAGCTGATGATCCAGCATCAGTATTCTGATCCATATTATATGAGCCTGTGGACCATTAGCAGTGCTCTGATCAATAGGATTTGAGCCTGTGGGCCATTATCAATGGTCCGATTCATATTATTTTGAACGTATGGTCGAGTATCAGTGGCTTTTCCACATATTTTAACCCTATGATCCGGTGTTAGTGGTCTGATCAATAATATTTGAGTAAATGATCCAGTATCAGTGGTCTGATCAATAATATTTCAGCCTGTGATCTAATAGCATTACAATCGTGTATCACAAGTATGGCCTATAGTGTCTAGTGTCTAGTATCACTTTCATAACTGACACCTAGAGTGGCCATAACCTGGTATCACCTGATTAACAGATAATCTGACAGATGAACCTTAACCTGGTATGAATGGAAGAAGGTAAAGGAGGGGGGGGGGCCTGATCTTGTACCACTGGTATAACTGTCATGGCTGGGGCCGGATACCACTGGTATAACTGTCATGGCTGGGGCCGGATACCACTGGTATAACTGTCATGGCTGGGGCCGGATACCACTGGTATAACTGTCATGGCTGGGGCCGGATACCACTTGTGAGGGGTAATGAGGCAATCTGTGTTGATCACTCGTTCGGAAATAGATAAACTAAACCTGGTTATAGGCATCACTCACTCGTGTACAAGTTGATGAAGTTGATGATAGACAGTTGCTCGTTATTGGCCACTGATGACAGAATCAGAACCCAGAAATGTGTTTAAGTCAGTCACATATGGTGACCTCGTCTGTGTTATTTATTAAGGGGAAAAGAGGTGCGTGTCTGTTTTGGGTTAAACACAAAATGTAGTGTGTCCTCGATGCCACTTTTACGCGATTTGTGTTCCCACGTCTCTCCTCTCTCTTCTTCGGTCAGTCATTTATGATGTGAGTCAGCCTCTCCCTCTCTTCTCCCCTCGCTCCCTCCCCCCCCCCTCTCTCCCTCCCCCCCTCTCTCCCTCCCCCCCCTCTCTCCCTCCCCCCCCTCTCTCCCTCCCCCCCCCTCTCTCCCTCCCCCCCCCTCTCTCCCTCCCCCCCCCTCTCTCCCTCCCCCCCCTCTCTCCCTCCCCCCCTCTCTCCCTCCCCCCCCTCTCTCCCTCCCCCCCTCTCTCCCTCCCCCCTCTCTCCCTCCCCCCCCTCTCTCCCTCCCCCCCCTCTCTCCCTCCCCCCCCTCCCCCTCCCCCCTCTCTCCCTCCCCCCCTCTCTCCCTCCCCCCTCTCTCCCTCCCCCCCTCTCTCCCTCCCCCCTCTCTCCCTCCCCCCTCTCTCCCTTAATGATCAGTCACTTGCAAATTCTTCAGTGTCTTCTTGTTCTTAATGTAAAATTCCCATCACATTCTGATTCTCTTGCTACCACTCGAGCCCCATGATGTAGCCAAGGGTGATAGAGGGGATGAGTGGGGGGGGGGAGGGTGTTGATGTAGCATACATCAACACCTTTGTCCCCCCTCTCTTGAAGGGGGTAGGGGGCACTTCCCCTCAACCCTGTAGACTACATCAACTCTCCTCAATTTTGGTAATAAGGAACAATCTCTAGTACCCAATGTTGTTATGTTTGCCATTCAACACCACCCAAGTTACAACTGTTCTTCTCCTTTCCTTTAAGCTACATCTACGTTAACTCCCCCTCACATGTCCACTACTTTAAGCTATTTCTTCTCCTTTCTCCCTCATATTTCTTCCATCAACAATCTTGGTTGCCCAACCACTTGGGCTGGACGGTAGAGCGACGGTCTCGCATCATGCAGATCGGCGTTCAATCCCCGACCGTTTAGGTGGTTGGGCACCATTCCTTCTCCCCCGACCCCATCCCAAATCCTTATCCCGACCGCCTTTTTTAAGGGCTATATAGTCGTAATGGCTTGGTGCTTTCCCTTGATAAATAATGAAAGGGAGGGAGGTAATTCTTTCCATTTCTAAACCAGCCCTCTCCTTCCCACACCCTCCCTCCCCCTCCCTCCCTCCCCCTCTCCCTCTCCCCCCTCCCCCTCCCTCCCCCTCTCCCTCCCTCCCTCTCTCTCTCTCTCCCTGTTGCCATTTTTACCTCCGTTCCCTCAAGCTTCACGTACATCAAGCTGTTTGAACTGGAAATAACAGCTTAGCGTTGAATATAGCTTTGAATAATTCATGCCCATAACTCCAGCTTCATACTGATTTTGCTTGCCTGCCTGCTACTCATGCTACCTGCTGAGTTTGTCTATATTCCTACTCATGCTACCTGCTTTCATGTTGAGCCTGTCTACCTACCTGCTTTCATGTTGAGCCTGTCTACCCACCTGCTTTCCTGTTGAGCCTGTCTACCCACCTGCTTTCCTGTTGAGCCTGTCTACCCACCTGCTTTCCTGTTGAGCCTGTCTACCCACCTGCTTTCATGTTGAGCCTGTCTACCCACCTGCTTTCTTGTTGAGCCTGTCTACCTACCTGCTTTCCTGTTGAGCCTGTCTACCTACCTGCTTTCTTGTTGAGCCTGTCTACCTACCTGCTTTCCTGTTGAGCCTGTCTACCTACCTGCTTTCTTGTTGAGCCTGTCTACCTACTTGCTTTCCTGTTGAGCCTGTCTACCCACCTGCTGATATTGCCTCCAGGCTCACCTTCCTGCTGATCCTCTCTCCCGTGTTAATTCAATCTTCCTGTTATCCGATTCTGAATGCTGCTCTGCAGACCCTAGCTGCTGGCGTTCATGGTAATTCTACCTGATATCTTTTGTATATTTTGTCTTCCTCAATGCTAATCCTAATATTAGTCTGTCTCCTATCCTTTCCTCAGAATAGCAGCCTCACAAATCAAACTCGGCTACCATCCGGATCACTGGAACAGGCAGCCAGCCTCCCCTCTCCTTTCCATCCCATCACTCGCACATGCACAATAGCACACACACGCAAGTACACACGCAAGTACACACGCAAGTACACACGCACTCACACTGCCTCCAACCTGATTCTACCTGAATTTTGTGCATCTACATGTCTAATTATAGCACACAGAATATAATATATATTCAATGAACATATATGTTATAATCGCAAGCGATTACTGGCGAATTCTAGTGATATTGGTCCCGTATATGCCAGAGGTGGGGTGGACCTCTCGTAATGCAGGTTCGAACCCTGGCCGGGGCATTTTTGCACATTAAAGTTCACGTAAGTAAATGGTCTTAGGTATGATACTTAAAACAAAAATGTCAATATATTCTCTCCAGTATTCACGAGAGCCTTACGAGCTTCCACACCAGAATTCCCATCGACGCGGAAATGACCAAAATGTCTGAAATTGGGGCAAAGTTGCGAAATCGTAAAAAAAAGTCTTAAGACTCTTCATTGCGGCTGGTAAAGTGGGGGAAGGAACTTTTGCTCTTAAGTTCCCATTGGAACTTAAGGTTGAATCACAAACCTAAGGCCAACCTTGACTTAAAAATGGCACTTGTCCTACGTACCCTATTCTGGAGCGCTTGCTAAAAAAAAAAAAATTCCCCTGGGTTTCAGAATTGTAATGTCAATTTAGTTTTTCAAAAACAATAATATAGTAAAATTCATTTTAATTAAGAACTCGCTTGACTGGAGAATCAGGCTAAGAGTCCTTGCGCTTGACTGTCGCTACGAGCTTTTTTTTTTTTTTTTGGTGGGGAGGGGGGAGTTTCCCCCTCTCACCCCACCCCCCACATTACATTTCCTTTACCCTTTCCTACTTTCCCATTTCTCCTCACCATCTCAACACTCCCCTTACCTCTTAAGTTCACCTCCTCTCCTTTAACCCCTCTTCCCATCACACCACCTCACCCCCCCCTCACCCCCTTCACCTTAACCCCATCACCGTTAGTGCACGGGAGACATCTCCCGTCACGCAGGGTGCAGTTGCACCTCCACAGATCTCCAGTATCATCTATTGATACTGGTAATGGCTCAAAAGGGCCACCACTTACGGGCTATTCATGCCCGTGCCAGTTTTTGGGTGGCTTAATCTTCATCATCTATCACCGTTAGTGTTGCCAGAACCTGCAACGCCCTCGCAATGTTCCCAAATATATTAAATTAACCTCGTACCGGTCGCATGCATCTGGCTCGCTCTCTCTGGCTCTCTCCGTCCGCAGATATTAGGAGTTTCTGGACTTTAACAGAGGAGTTGAATACTGTTTTCGCGGGTAAAAAATAGTTCATTATTTACTCGTCGTGTTTAACGAGTCATTAACGAATAGTTATGTCGTTTTCGTTTGTTGCACGAATTGGCCTGTGGTGGTTTATGGGGGTTTATCGAGGGATTTTTACTATGGTTATCGTTGAGGTTATATTTATGCGTTTGGGTGACGCTGTTTTATGATGCATTTTTGTGTATTATACAACAAGATCGCTTTTGTATATTTGATTTGTATTGGAGTATACTGTGTGTGGTTTTTGTTCCTAAACTTAATTGATCGAGTTGTTGAGTCTCGATCGTAAACAATAAAACAAAATATATCCCGAATTTTGTTATTTAACATCTGTGACAAAATGAATCACAATATTGCCTAATCGGAGTAATTCAATTAGGTCTCATTAGGAGTGAGGATAATGCTGATATTCACTGTCACACAGGACAGGGGATCATATACAACACAATAGATCTAAACTGTAGGCGGAAGCACATATATTCCTCCAACCCGTTCTCGCAAATTCGTAAAGTCAATATTGACTTATTAACTACGTGCATAGGTGATATATTAAACATAATAGATACCCTTAAAAAGATTCATAGAAAACACCGACCTTACCTAACCTTGTTATATTCCTCATATAGGTACAATCAACCGATTATTACAGATATTACTCAAGAATTAATTAAGGCTGGTATCATCACTTTTCTTAAATTTCTCCCTATTCCCTTCCTCAGGGGTCTTCTCTCTCCAGGGACCATCCCATTCTCCCCTATCAACCCATCTCTTTCCCATCAGCCATCTACCCCTACCATTAACCACCACACCCCCGGTCACCTTTCGGAACCACACCTTCTTATAGGCAGTTACCCTTACCCATAGACCACCTCTCCTACGTATCGACCATTAACCCTCCCCATCGCCCTTCACCCATTCAAGGTACATCACTGCTATGGGAAGGTTTTCCCAGAAAGTGATAGGGGGGGGTGGAGGGGTGGGAGAGAGGGAGAGAGGGAGAGAGGGAGAGAGAGAGAGAGAGAGAGAGAGAGAGAGAGAGAGAGAGAGAGAGAGAGAGAGAGAGAGAGAGAGAGAGAGAGAGAGAGAGAGAGAGAAGAGCTCTTAGCCTAATTACCATAAGGTGAAAACATTGTGAGAGACAAGAAGTTCTGTACCTTGTGAGAGCGTGTTGAGGAGGACGAAGATGCTAGCCTGGAACTAACCTCTACCAGGAATCACGGGTTGCGCTGTGGTAGCACACTTGTCCCGCACTTCGCGAGCGTTTTGGCCTGGGTTCGTATCCTGGCCGGGGAGGATTGACTAGGCGCCAATCTTTAACTGTACGCCTCTGTTCACCCAAGAGTGAATGGGTATATCTGTTTGTTAAACAATTTGGCAGGTTGTATTCCGGGGAATATT
>NC_091196.1:30634952-30648212 GCF_040958095.1 Procambarus clarkii
ATTGGGCTCTATCATATCTACACTTGAAACTGTGTAAGGAGTCAGCCTCCACCACATCACTTCCTAATGCATTCCATTTGTCAACTACTCTGACACTAAAAAAGTTCTTTCTAATATCTCTGTGGCTCATTTGGGCACTCAGTTTTCACCTGTGTCCCTTAGTGCGTGTGCCCCTTGTGTTAAACAGCTTGTCTTTATCAACCCTGTCGATTCCCTTGAGGATCTAATGTGGTGATCATGTCCCATCTAACCCTTCTGTCTTCCAACGAAGTGAGGTTTAATTCCCGTCGTCTCTCCTCGTAGCTCATACCTCTCAGCTCGGGTGCTAGTCTCGTGACAAACCTTTGAACCTTTTCCATTTTAGCCTTATGCTCGACTAGATATGGACTCCATGCTGGTGCCGCATACTCCAGGATTGGTCTGACATATGTGGTATATAATGTTCTGAAAGATTCCTTACACAAGTTTCTAAAGGCCGTTCTTATGTTAGCCAATCTGGCATATGCTGCTGCTGTTATCATCTTGATATGAGCTTCAGGGGACAGGTTTGGCGTGATATCAACCCCCAGGTCTCTCTCTCTCTCTCTCTCGGACTCTTAAGTATTTCATCTCCCAAATGGTACCTTGTATCTGGTCTCCTGCTTCTTACCCCTATCTTCATTACATTACATTTGCTTGGATTAAACTAACAGCCATTTGTTCAACCATTCCTGCAGCTTGTCCAGGTCTTCTTGAAGCCTCAAGCTGTCCTCCTCTGTCTTAATTCTTCTCATAATTTTGGCGTCGTCAGCAAACATTGAGAGGAATGAGTCTATACCCTCTGGGAGATCATTTACGTATATCAGAAACAGTATAGGTCCAAGTACAGAGCCCTGTGGGACTCCGCTGGTGACTTCACGCCAGTCTGAGGTCTCACCCCTCACTGTAACTCTCTGCTTCCTATTGTTTAGGTACTCCCTTATCCACTGGAGCGCCCTACCAGTTACTCCTGCCTGTTTCTCTAGCTTATGCATCAACCTTTTATGGGGTACTGTGTCAAAGGCTTTCCGACAGTCCAAAAAAAAAAATGCAGTCTGCCCACCCTTCTCTTTCTTGTTTAATCTTTGTCACCTGATCGTAGAACTATCAATCCTGTAAGGCAAGATTTACCCTCCCTGAACCCATGTTGATGGGTTGTCACGAAGTCTTCTCTCCAGATGTGTTACTAGGTTTTTTTCTCACGATCTTCTCCATCACCTTGCATGGTATACAAGTTAAGGACACTGGCCTGTAGTTCAGTGCCTCTTGTCTGTCACCCTTTTTGTATATTGGTACTACATTAGCAGTCTTCCATATTTCTGGTAGGTCTCCCGTTTCCAGTGACCTACTATACACTATGGAGAGTGGTAGGCAAAGTGCTCCTGCACACTCTTTCAATACCCATGGCGAGATTCCATCCGGGCCAACAGGTGCTTCTTGACCTCATCTCTTGTAATTTCGAACCTATCCAAGGTCACCTGGTTTGCTGCCACCTCTTCTAGCGCCGCGACATCTACCTGTTCTATTGTAAAGACCTCCTGGAACCTTTTGAGTTCTTCACACACCTCTGTAATTGTCTGTGTACCTGTCCTCGCCCACCCTAAGTTTCATCACCTGTTCCTTCACTGTTGTCTTCCTCCTGAGGTGACTGTGTAGTAGCTTTGGTTCGGTCTTGGCTTTATTAGCTACATCATTTTCATACCTTTTCTCAGCTGCTCTTCTCACACTGACATACTCGTTCCTGGTTCTCTGGTATATCTCTCTCTACTTTCTGGTGTTCTGTTATTACGGAAGTTCCTCCATGCCCTTTTGTTCAGCTCCTTTGCCTTCATACATTCCTTATTAAACCACGGATTCTTCCTTTGCTTCTCTGTTTTTTCCTGTCGGGCTGGGACAAACCTGCTTACAGCCTCCTGACATTTTTGGGTGACATAGTCCATCATGTCTTGTACGGACTTGGTTCCGAGTGTGTGTGTGTGTGTGTGTGTGTGTGTGTGTGTGTGTGTGTGTGTGTGTGTGTGTACGTACGCGCGCGTCTGAGATATATATGTAGCAGATATGATATCGAAAATTGGGTTGGGAGACGGTACATTTGAAAATCCTCGGCAAGAAAGGCGGGGACAAATAGCTAACAACTCGATTCTGCAGGTACAAATAGTAAACGCAAATAATAAGTACACACACTCAAATATGGTAGTGATAAGAGAGAGATATAGGAGGAAGGCAGTAAACTGCAGACCAATTCATTGTAAGAGGAAAACGCGAGCCTCAAATGTTAGACAAGCTTGAATGGTCCCCAAGCCAATTGAATCAGAAAAACTCTTCCTTGAGAAGGGTTCGAACCTTAAACAGCCAGGCGCTACAAACACCTAGCATGTCCAGTACCATAACCACTGGACCACCACTGACTGTATAAAAACTACAGACTAGCATCACTAACCAGCAATCTCCAGTACCTGCAAGGTACTCGAAAAGAAACCAAGGATAAGAGTAGTTAAACACCTAGAGAGGAACAATCACCAACATGGCTTCAGGGGGAAACAGAAATCATGTCTAAATAACCTACTCGAGTTCTATGATAAAGTAACAAAAGACAAGACAGGGAAGGTTGGACAGATTCTGTGTTTCTTTGATACAGATCCACACACAACAGACTACTACATAATCTCCAGAGGCAGGAAGGAGTAACTGGAAGAGCACCGAGATGGATCAGAGAATGCCTTGCAGACAGGAGTCAAAGATTCACAGCCTTGAGTGGTGTAAATGAGTAAGCGGAGTACCTCAAGGACCCGTGCCTGGGACCAATACTATTTGTTATTCACGTTAATTACCTGATCACTGCAGTTTAATCCTATATTTTGATGACATGACAAGTAGTGAAGTTGGTCCGAGAAGTGGCTACCATAGTTCAACACGAGCACGTGCAAGGTGATCGAAATGAGAACAAGCAGACCCGAAGGACGGTGCACAGAGATATATAAGCACAAATATAAGGGTATATACCTCCCTGTAGCAAGTAGAGAAAAAACCTGGGAGTGGATATAACACCAAATCTTATTTAAAATGCATATATAAATAGAATCAACAACATACTCTCCAACAGTAAAAAAAAAATATCAGAAATTTGCACTATGGCTCGTTACTGAATTGCGAAAGATGGGAAATGAAGAAAGGCTGAAGGAACTAGAAGAGGAGATAAGAAAGACTTATTAAAATATTAGGGAGGGGGGATTAACAGAGTGGTTCACAATAAACACAAATAGAACAACAAGGCTTGAGAAACGGTTGAGTAATAAATGTTAAAAGTTTCATCGTATCGTAATAGTAATGGGAAAATGGAATGAAATAATCAGGTTGTCAGAGCAAACTTTACGCCACTGGGGTCTCAGTGTTGGAGTCACTTCAAGACCCCGAGCCAACACAGACAGCAGCAGCAAGAACATACGCTGCTAATGTTCATGCATGTAATAGCCTATTATTATATATTTTGTTTCATCCACTTGTTCCTCTTAATCACGTGCTGTACCACCTCATCGAAAGAATATAAGCCTTTGCAGATGTATAGTAAATCATTACTGGCTCACTATAGGCACACTACACACACATTTCATTCTGAGTAATTAAATCTAAAAACAACATCATGTTGTTGTTTTAGGTAATTGCTAAATTTGTATTTGAAAACGTAAGGAGTGCCTTGCGAAACGAATCCCTAGGCGTCAAACCATAATATAGTGTGAAAACGAACTTCAGAGAGTTAATTTTTCAACTTCCCTCAAACAGTTAAGAAAAACACAAGCAATATTGAGAAGATTCGTGTGTCTTCCACCATAATAGCCTCGAATTTTACCAGACTATTAATCCTTGTTACTTGAGGAAGAGTCAGAGTTAGCGCTCCCTGGGAAGGTAACCTGACAGGAGAGTCCATTAAGGCTAGCCACAGGCGGGGTGGGTAGGGGGTGGGTGACTCTGCTCCCGGGAAAGGCAAGCCTCCACCTCCCATAAGGTTCCCGATATTAACTCCTGCAATATTGATAACGTGCGTCCTTTGATGTGCGGACCGCTCCTCACTCCCCTGCACCCCCCTCCCTATCCTCCAGACCTGAGCCATCCCTCACCACATTCACCTCCTAAAAAAGTTATTTAAACTTTTTCCATTACTTTTCACTACTTTTTTCAGTTCATCTTCCAAGTTAAATGACAAAGTGGTAAGGTTTTATATATAAAATATATATGTATGATATGTATTATATCGATTTATAAATATATATATATATATATATATATATATATATATATATATATATTAGTATATTTTGGTAGCAGTCTTTCCTGTAGACATATATTATTAAATATGACCGAAAAAGTAAGATTAATAATTCTAACACGAATTTTCTCAATCTTTCGTACATTACGCTTCACTGTTGGAGGTAAACCAAAAATTAATTCTCCAAAATTCATTTTTATTTCTAGTCTGACGCGACACGGGCGCGTTTCGTAAAACTTATTACATTTTCAAAGACTTTAGTTCACAAATACACAACTGAATAGAACTTACGTATCTCCGATTTTATATCTACATTTGAGTGAGGTGGGAGGGGTGATGTGGCATTAACACAAGACAGAACAAGAGGGGATATTAATAGGGTATTAAAAGTATCAACACAAGACAGAACACAAACAATGGGTATTGAATAGAAGTGTTTGTAGAAAGCCTATTGGTCCATATTTCTTGATGCTTCTATATTGGAGCGGAGTCTTGAGGTGGGTAGAATATAGTTGTGCAATAATTGGCTGTTGATTGCTGGTGTTGACTTCTTGATGTGTAGTGCCTCGCAAACGTCAAGCCGCCTGCTATCGCTGTATCTATCGATGATTTCTGTGTTGTTTACTAGGATTTCTCTGGCGATGGTTTGGTTGTGGGAAGAGATTATATGTTTCTTAATGGAGCCCTGTTGCTTATGCATCGTTAAACGCCTAGAAAGAGATGTTGTTGTCTTGCCTATATACTGGGTTTTTTGGAGCTTACAGTCCCCAAGTGGGCATTTGAAGGCATAGACAACGTTAGTCTCTTTTAAAGCGTTCTGTTTTGTGACTGGAGAGTTTCTCATGAGTAGGCTGGCCGTTTTTCTGGTTTTATAGTAAATCGTCAGTTGTATCCTCTGATTTTTGTCTGTAGGGATAACGTTTCTATTAACAATATCTTTCAGGACCCTTTCCTCCGTTTTATGAGCTGTGGAAAAGAAGTTCCTGTAAAATAGTCTAATAGGGGGTATAGGTGTTGTGTTAGTTGTCTCTTCAGAGGTTGCATGGCTTTTCACTTTCCTTCTTATGATGTCTTCGACGAAACCATTGGAGAAGCCGTTATTGACTAGGACCTGCCTTACCCTACAGAGTTCTTCGTCGACTTGCTTCCATTCTGAGCTGTGGCTGAGAGCACGGTCGACATATGCGTTAACAACACTCCTCTTGTACCTGTCAGGGCAGTCGCTGTTGGCATTTAGGCACATTCCTATGTTTCTTTCCTTAGTGTAGACTGCAGTGTGGAAACCTCCGCCCTTTTCCATGACTGTTACATCTAGAAAGGGCAGCTTCCCATCCTTTTCCATCTCGTAAGTGAAACGCAGCACGGAACTCTGCTCAAATGCCTCCTTCAGCTCCTGCAGATGTCTGACATCAGGTACCTGTGTAAAAATGTCGTCAACATACCTGCAGTATATGGCCGGTTTCAAGTTCATGTCGACTAAGACTTTTTGCTCGATGGTACCCATGTAGAAGTTTGCAAACAGGACACCTAGGGGAGAACCCATGGCGACCCCATCTACTTGCTTATACATGTGCCCATCCGGGCTCAAGAAGGGTGCCTCTTTAGTACAAGCTTGGAGTAGTTTCCTCAGAATATTTTCTGGTAGGTCAAGAGGAACAGTGAAGCGTAATGTACGAAAGATTGAGAAAATTCGTGTTAGAATTATTAATCTTACTTTTTCGGTCATATTTAATAATATATATATATATATATATATATATATATATATATATATATATATATATATATATATATATATATATAATATATATATTATATATATATATATATTATTAAACATTATATACTTTTAATAATGTTTATTTATATAAACATTATTAAAGTCGTTTGTGCAATATTGAATAGTTTATTCACATCTTTCTCGTTACGGTTCAACTAGCATCACACCTCTGCTCCATGAAATCCAAGAGAAACAAGTGTTAAATAATTAGTCACATTTTGTGTATGTTAATGAATAATCTAAAATTTTATATCTACAAAAAGAGAATGTTTGTCCGAGGGTTAGAGGCCAGACTTTTGCCGTTAGCCTCGTGCAACTTTGCATGGTGACTTAAGAGTGTATGGGGAGTGTCATAGGTGGGTCGGGTTGGACCGACCCGACCCAATTATCACTAATTCTTTACGACTCCTATAACACTTCGAATGGATCAGGAGAGGTATTTGGGATGACCAGGGGGGGGGGGGAGGGATGGCGCCTAATCACTTGGACGGTCGGGGATTGAACGCCGACCTGCAAGAATCGAGACCGTCGCTCTACACTCCAGCACAAATAGCTGGCCCACCTAATAAGGAAGTCATTCCATCTAGGCTCTAGAAGACTCGAACTGTAGACCCAAGCTCTATCGACCGAAGTCGATAGTCAACACAACTCATCAAGGAAGTCATCAACAACCCACACAGCTCCCTCCCCCCCCCCCCCTCAACTCGCTTAATCATGCATCACACAGCTCCCTCCCCCCCCCCTCAACTCGCGTAATCATGCATCACACAGCTCCCTCCCCCCCCCCCCCCTCAACTCGCTTAATCATGCATCCTGCCTCCTCTCAATAACAAACTTTTTCGCGTTTTTCGTCCTCGATTTTGTAGAAGTCTAGTCACGACATTCTTGCTGGATTTACGTAAACAGGTAGGAACGATTAGGCAAGTGACAGGTGGGAACGATTAGGCAAGTGACAGGTGGGAACAATCAGACAACTGACAGGTGCCAACAATGGCTCACCACCAACGGAGATATTCCAAAAATTTTAATTTTCATTTCTAGTACTGAAAATTTAAAGACCTGCACCCCCCTTGTCACAAATTAAAATAACATGTCCAGTGGCATTTGTCTCGGAAGTGTTCTCCGAGTGACTGACAGATGACTGACCCGGTGGTCAGACCTAATTTGAGATGATTTCGGGGCTTAGCGTCCCGGCAGCCCGGTCCCTTGACCAGGCCTCCTTTTCGTTACACATCCCCCAGGAAGCAGCCCCCGCGCAACTGTAACTCCCAGGTCCCTATTTACTGCTAGGTAAACAGGTGCATCAGGGTGAAGGAAACTTTGCCCATTTGTTTCCGCCTCCGCCGGGGATCGAACCCGGAACTTTAGCACTACGAATGCCGAGCGCTGTCCACTCAGCCGTCAGGCCCCTAACTGGTAACCGCTTGGGAACTACTTGAACGTCCCTCTATAGCTTAATTAAGGAACTGAGGTGCACCAGATCATTGACTTAGGCACTCCACAACAACTGGCCAAGCTCACAGCCCCTTGTGAGAGACACTGGTACCAATTCTTTGTTTTCAGACTGTGCTCCATTAAAAAGACTATGTACTCATTAGAGTGCAATCTTGAAGCTTGGTTTCTTATTAACTCGGTACCCGAGGTAACGAGTGTTTTGAAGTCATGACATCAATCAACTCCTGGCACCAGGCCTGGTCAAGGGCACCTTCAATGTCCAGTGCCACAGCACAGGATGACCCTTGGCTTTATCCAACGACTTATACCACTTAGTGGAAACGTTCACCAAAGGGATTAATGGCAGATTTACTAATCTTTAAACCATATTCTCGATTACACCTTCACCGACAATGGTAAAAAAAAAGAAGTTTCGTAAATACATTTTTCTCCTCTTCATACTCATCGCGGTCTGTGTGTGTGTCTGTTTCTCTCGTTCTCTCTCATTCGTCTATTTATCGGCGTCTTCGAGTCCATCTTCTCAGCTAAGTCCACAGTTCCCTCTTGTTCCCTCGTGATCTTTTCTTACGGTGTTCGGTCTTTCCATGTCGTTCACCGCCTCTTCTCTCTGCTTTGTTCACCCCTACCATGTCATATTTACCACTTCTCTGTCACGTCCACCCTTCCCATGGCCCGCTCACCCTTCCTTTCTCCGTTCTTTTTTCCCCTCTCCCTCTTTTACCCTTTACACTTGCCCTCAACGCCGTCCACAGACTCCTTCCCCCTCTCCGTTCCTCCCCAGTTCTCTTCATTCCCTCATTCTCTGCGCCCCTCTTTCTCATCCCTGCGTCATTATTGCGTTATACTTATTCCCCTTCTGCTCATTCCCCTCGGATGCAGATCTTAATCATCATCCGACCCTTCCCATTCCCCTCTTGCTTATTTCCATTTCGTCCCCTTCCTGCAGTCGCCGCTTCCCCTCTCCTGCGCACACAGTCACACCCTCCCCCCTCGGTCCTCACGGCTCTGCCCAGGACCTGTCATCACCACCTTTCCTCCTGGTTAGAGCTACCGGCGAATCCGTCATGGATGCGCCGTCCATTTGCGATGCAGCGTCCATTTACGTCGTCCATTTGCGATGCAGCGTCCATTTACGTCGTCCATTTGCGATGCAGCGTCCTTTTACGTCGTCCATTTGCGTCGCGCACTGCTTTCCCTGTGACGTATAGTTGTTGTTGAGTATAGCGACAGTTCTCCTCTTCATGTTTCAAAAGGAGAGAGGCCAAGGATGCGGACTTCCAGCGTCCGGATGCAGGCCCTTCCAGCGTCCGGATGCAGGCCCTTCCAGCGTCCGGATGCAGGCCCTTCCAGCGTCCGGATGCAGGCCCTTCCAGCGTCCGGATGCAGGCCCTTCCAGCGTCCGGATGCAGGCCCTTCCAGCGTCCGGATGCAGGCCCTTCCAGCGTCCGGATGCAGGCCCTTCCAGCGTCCGGATGCAGGCCCTTCCAGCGTCCGGATGCAGGCCCCTCCAGCGTCCGGATGCAGGCCCTTCCAGCGTCCGGATGCAGGCCCTTCCAGCGTCCGGATGCAGACCCTTCCAGCGTCCGGATGCAGACCCTTCCAGCGTCCGGATGTAGACCCTTCCAGCGTCCGGATGTAGACCCTTCCAGCGTCCGGATGTAGACCCTTCCAGCGTCCGGATGTAGACCCTTCCAGCGTCCGGATGTAGACCCTTCCAGCGTCCGGATGTAGACCCTTCCAGCGTCCGGATGTAGACCCTTCCAGCGTCCGGATGTAGGCCACGGTGGCGCTGGGGGCTCCCCTCTTTCCCTCTTTGTCGGGTTTGGATGCCAGTTCGGGTGATCGAGGTGTCCTCCAACTCCTTTGGTCACTAATTGTATTAATCACCAGAATAAAGCATCTGGTGTAAGAAAACTGTGCCCAAACGTCTCGTACGGCACGGGAACTCACCCGGGATCATTTGGTCGAGCCGACGGTAGTGTCCCACTGAGAAATTGAGGGGATATAGTTGCTTGATTGATGAAGATTCAGTCACTCTTATCAGCCCGTAATAGGTTTAGGTTGGTTTAGGTTTCAAAAGAGACGTGGTAATGTTGGCCAGCCTGCCGTAGGCTGCGGATGTCGCGTTGGTTATGTCTGCCTCTGGAAGGAACTATCAGGGTAAAAAGCCAAGCCATCACGACTATATAGCACTGGGAAGGAATCAGGATTTGGGATGGGAAGGAATCTGGAGAGAGTCTGGAATTATATCCACTCCCAAATCCTCATTTTTGTCCTGTTCAATTCACCTCTTCCGCGGCATATTTCTTCTGGGTTTTTATCCTTCCCCAGTTTTCATTATGTTTTACATTTGTTAAGAGTGAGTGTGAGTGTGAGTGTGTGTGTATGTACTCACCTAATTGTACTCACCTAATTGTGCTTGCGGGGGTTGAGCTCTGGCTCTTTGGTCCCGCCTCTCAACCGTCAATCAACTGGTGTACAGATTCCTGAGCCTATTGGGCTCTATCATATCTACATTTGAAACTGTGAATGGAGTCAGCCTCCACCACATCACTTCCTAATGCATTCCATTTGCTAACTACTCTGACACTGAAAAAGTTCTTTCTAACGTCTCTGTGGCTCATTTGGGTACTCAGCTTCCACCTGTGTCCCCTTGTTCGCGTCCCACCAGTGTTGAAAAGTTCGTCCTTGTTTACCCGGTCGATTCCCCTGAGGATTTTGTAGGTTGTGATCATGTCCCCCCTTACTCTTCTGTCTTCCAGTGTCGTGAGGTGCATTTCCCGCAGCCTTTCCTCATAACTCATGCCTCTTAGTTCTGGGACTAGTCTAGTAGCATACCTTTGGACTTTTTCCAGCTTCGTCTTGTGCTTGACAAGGTACGGGCTCCATGCTGGGGCCGCATACTCCAGGATTGGTCTTACATATGTGGTGTACAAGATTCTGAATGATTCCTTACACAGGTTCCTGAACGCCGTTCTGATGTTAGCCAGCCTCGCATATGCCGCAGACGTTATTCTCTTTATGTGGGCTTCAGGAGACAGGTTTGGTGTGATATCAACTCCTAGATCTTTCTCTCTGTCTGTTTCATTAAGTACTTCATCTCCTATTCTGTATCCTGTGCCTGGCCTCCTGTTTCCACTGCCTAGTTTCATTACTTTGCATTTACTCGGGTTGAACTTCAACAGCCATTTGTTGGACCATTCACTCAGTCTATCCAGGTCATCTTGTAGCCTCCTACTATCATCCTCTGTTTCAATCCTCCTCATAATTTTTGCATCGTCGGCAAACATTGAGAGAAACGAATCTATACCCTCTGGGAGATCATTTACATATACCAGAAACAGTATAGGTCCAAGGACTGACCCCTGCGGGACTCCACTTGTGACGTCTCGCCAATCTGAGACCTCACCCCTCACACAGACTCGTTGTCTCCTGTTGCTTAGGTATTCCTCTATCCACCGGAGTACCTTCCCTCTCACTCCAGCCTGCATCTCCAACTTTCGCACTAGCCTCTTGTGTGGCACTGTATCAAAGGCTTTCTGACAATCCAAAAATATGCAGTCTGCCCACCCTTCTCTTTCTTGCCTTATTTTTGTTGCCTGGTCGTAGAATTCAAGTAACCCTGTGAGGCAGGACCTGCCATCCCTGAACCCATGTTGATGCTGTGTTACAAAGTTCCTTCGCTCCAGATGCTCCACTAGTTTTTTTCGCACAATCTTCTCCATCAGCTTGCATGGTATGCAGGTTAGGGACACTGGCCTGTAGTTCAGTGCCTCCTGTCTATCCCCTTTCTTGTATATCGGGACTACGTTAGCTGCTTTCCAAGTATCTGGCAGTTCCCCTGTTGCCAGTGATTTGTTATACACTATGGAGAGTGGTAGGCTCAGTTCTCTTGCTCCTTCCTTTAGAACCCAAGGGGAGATTCCATCTGGGCCTATAGCCTTCGTCACGTCCAACTCTAGTAAACACTTCCTTACTTCCCCACTGGTAATCTCAAACTCTTCCAGTGGTTCCTGGTTAGCTATTCCCTCACTTACCTCTGGAATTTCTCCTTGTTCTAAGGTGAAGACCTCCTGGAATTTCTTATTCAATTCCTCACACACTTCCTTGTCATTTGTAGTGAATCCTTCCGCCCCTATCCTTAATCTCATAACCTGTTCCTTTACTGTTGTTTTTCTCCTAATGTGGCTATGCAACAATTTAGGCTGAGTCTTTGCCTTGCTTGCGATGTCATTTTCGTATTGTCTTTCTGCCTCTCTTCTCATCCTGACATATTCATTCCTGGCATTCTGGTATCTTTCTCTGCCCTCCAGTGTCCTGTTATTCCTATAGTTTCTCCATGCCCTTTTACTTTGCTGCTTAGCTAGCCTACATCTTTGATTAAACCATGGGTTTCTCATCTTCATTTCTCTGTTTTCCTTTTGGACTGGGACAAACTTGTTTGCTGCGTCCTTGCACTTCTGCGTGATGTAATCCATCATATCTTGGGCCGTCTTTCCCCTGAGCTCTGTTTCCCATGCTATATCTGTTAGGAATTTTCTTATCCCCTCATAGTTTCCCTTTCGGTATGCTAACCTTTTGGTTTCGGTATCCCTCCTCGAGTTCAATAACCCTTCTTCAATCAAGTACTCAAACACCAGTACACTGTGGTCGCTCATTCCTACTGGGTCCTCAAAACCGATTTCTCTTATGTCGGAGTCGTTCAGAGTGAAGACTAGGTCGAGTCTCGCTGGTTCGTCATTGCCTCTCATCCTTGTGGGTTCTCCGACATGCTGCGTTAAAAAGTTGCTTGTCACCACCTCCAATAGTTTGGCTCTCCACGTATCCTCGCCTCCATGCGGTTCCTTGTTCTCCCAGTCAATCTTTCCGTGATTGAAGTCGCCCATGATGAGCAGGTGGGATCTATTTCTACAGGCAGCAGAGGCTGCCCTCTCAATTATAGTGTTAACTGCCTTGTTGTTGTTTTCATACTCTTGACTGGGTCTCCTGTCATTTGGTGGAGGGTTGTATATTACTGCTACTACTATTCTTAGTCCTCCCATTGTTATGGTGCCTGCTATGTAGTCTCTGAACTTCTCACAGCCCGGGATGGCCATCTCCTTAAAACTCCATTCCCTTCTCATGAGTAGGGCCACTCCGCCTCCTCCTCTACCTTCCCTCTCTTTCCTTATTACTGTATACTCCTGGGGAAACACGGCATTCGTTATGATTCCAGAGAGTTTTGTTTCAGTGAGTCCGATTACATCTGGGTTAACTTCTTGTGCTCTTTCCCTTAGTTCACTTGTCTTGCTTGTGATCCCATCTATGTTCGAGTACATCACCCTGAAACTGACTCTCTTCTGCTTCTTTTCTGGGGGGGACCTTTGGGATCTGGGGTGAGTGGGAGCTGGGGGGACCTGGCACGGGGGGATTGGTGGAGGAGGGAGGGCTTGGGGTGGTGGGGGAGAGGGGGAGGGTACAGGGGGTGGATAAGAGGGGGAGGGTACAGGGGGTGGATAAGAGGGGGAGGGTACAGGGGGTGGATAAGAGGGGGAGGGTACAGGGGGTGGGTAAGAGAGGGAGGGTTGGGGAAGCATGGGGGGAGGAGAGGCTGTGGGGGATAGGGGAGATGGGGGGGCTTGGGGGGAGAGAAAAGGGTGGAGGGCTTGGGGGGCGTGGGGGAAAAGGGAGGGCTGAGGTGGGTGAGGAAGAGGGGAGGGTTTAGGGGAGTGGGGGAGAGGGGAAGACTTAGGTGGGGTGGGGG
>NC_091196.1:30648712-30698712 GCF_040958095.1 Procambarus clarkii
GGTGAATTGGCCTTTAATGGTCTTTTGATCCAGTCATCTACCGGTAGAAGTGCCAATTACGGTCAATAATTCGGGGATTCGTTCACGCTATAAAAAAAAATGTTTTAGTAAGGGGTCAGGTAGGTGAAGGGGGAGGGGGGGGTGTCGTGTGTTTTGGAAGGGGGGGGGTGGTGGTGGATTGGGGAGGGGGGACGTGAGAAGTAAGGGATTGGGGGTGTTGGAGGGGATTGGAGGGGATTATACATATACCTATTTGTATACCTGTCAGTATCAACTTGGAGTGATGTATTGTATAGGCCGGAACTAATTAGTGGATTGGAGGGGGGAGATGGGGGAACTGGGGGGGAGAGGAGGGGGGGGTGTTTGTCGTTGGCGACGGAAGGGGTGCTCTGGGGTTGTGTGGGGCGGAGATGTAGGGGGTTTTGTGTGTGGGGTTGGAAGGGGGGGGGGGGTTGTTGTTTGAGTGCATGGGGCAGATTTAATGGGGGGTGGAAGGAGGGGAGGGGGGTGAAACGCATTTTGTATTATTGGAGAGAGAGAGAGAGAGAGAGAGAGAGAGAGAGAGAGAGAGAGAAAGAGAGAGAGAGAGAGAGAGAGAGAGAGAGAGAGAGAGAGAGGTAGAGAGAAAGGTACAAACAGAATCGGAGGAAATGTACTACAAAGTAATTAGAGCGTCATGCACAGTTACGCGGCGCTATACGACTATTGCAGCGCCGCAGTTGGCCGTGATGTGAGAACCATAGGGAAGGGGGAAAGAGAGGGGGAGAGAGAGAGAGGGAAGAGAGAGAGAAGGGAGAGAAAGAAAGGTAGCCTCAGGGGAACGAGTAAGAGAGCAGGATAGAGATAGAGAACTCCTGGATGAATTTGAAGAAAGTAGAACAGTGCAAACTGTGAACTAGCAGGTCCATTGTTCATCACAATGAAATGTGTGAAGTAAAACATGTGTATGGGGCAAGTAACAAAGTCAGTAGACTAACAGATGTTGTCACAGCTCGTATAAGACTTGGCTACAAGTATCTCTGGCAGTTCGGCTTGTATAGGGAGCTAGATGAAGTAAAGTGTAAAGTGTGTGGACAAAGACAGGGACACACATTCAAACACTATATCATGGATTGTAGTAAATTTGAGCTCACGGGGCCGGTTGGCCGAGCGGACAGCACGCTGGACTTGTGATCCTGTGGTCCTGGGTTCGATCCCAGGCGCCGGCGATAAACAATGGGCAGAGTTTCTTTCATCCTATGCCCCTGTTACCTAGCAGTAAAATAGGTACCTGGGTGTTAGTCAGCTGTCACGGGCTGCTTCTGGGGGGTGGAGGCCTGGTCGAGGACCGGGCCGCGGGGCCACTAAAAAGCCCCGAAATCATCTCAAGATAACCTCAAGACGGTAACCTATCATATTACTCAGGATAAAATACCTGAAATCCTTGCACTGTATCCATATTTCGCTCCCAGTAGATAAACGACATATGAGAATAAGAAAAAAGTAGTGTATTATGAAGGCTAATAAAGAACAGCAGCTCTTCTATGACTCTGCAATATCTCCATTGTTCAAACAATTATGTACTAGCGATAAGACCTACCATTAATGTATAATGACTTATTGTAAATATATAGCTCTTGAAATAGAACATTCTCTGTAATTAGCTGACAGTGTAATTATAAGGTGTGAAGAATAGATGAAATTGTTTATGTAATAATCTCCGTTGAGGTCTGATAAAGACCTTTTGTGCCCTCTGTAATGCTTTTTGCGCTACCGCTCACAGGATGAGTATGGGGTGCACAATAAACTAGCCGCCTCCGGGGGCAACAGTCAGTCAAAATCAGAGAGAGAGAGAGAGAGAGAGAGAGAGAGAGAGAGAGAGAGAGAGAGAGAGAGAGATAGAGATAGAGAGAGAGAGAGAGAGAGATAGAGATAGAGATAGAGATAGAGATAGAGATAGAGATAGAGAGAGATAGAGAGAGAGAGAGAGAGAGAGAGAGAGAGAGAGAGAGAGAGAGAGAGAGAGACAATAAAAGCGAAGCAGACACCGGCAACAAGGTACAGCCAGTGGTACAGATGTCGCAGAATGTAGGGTCGTTGTTCTGTGTGATAGATAGACGTATTTTTCTCTCCCGACACACAGAGTGTGCTGGACGTTGATGCATAGTGGAGGTGCGGCCCTTTGGTGACCGGTGTTCACGGCACAGTCTCTCTCTCTCTCTCTCTCTCTCTCTCTCTCTCTCTCTCTCTCTCTCTCTCTCATTCACCAACATTTTGTCCCACACATTATTTGGTCTATTCACAACTAATTTTGTCTAACTACAGATTATTCTTTATGCCCACAATTTATTTGGTCTACCCACAGCGTATTTAGTAAAAAAAAAAAATTGGATTATGCTCCAAGGTGCCTACATTATATTTGGTCTTCACAAAGTTTACTGAGTCTACCCATAACTTACCTGGCCTTCCCACAGTTTACTGAGTTATACCAACAATTTATGTGGTGTACCCACAGCTTACCTGGTCTTCCCACAGCTTATCTGGTGTACAGCTGAACAATGAACAATGTTCATTGTTCTGAACTAAATGAACAATGCGCTTGTTCATTTACTGACATCTTCCTTCTCGTGTGGATATATAGTAGTTCAAGCTGATCCTTCGCCTCGGGTGCTATATTATATATATATATATATATATATATATATATATATATATATATATGTCGTACCTAGTAGCCAGAACGCACTTCTCAGCCTACTAAGCAAGGCCGAATTTGCCTATTAAGCCAAGTTTTCATGAATTAATTGTTTTTCGACAACCTAACCTACCTAACCTAACCTAACCTAACTTTTTCGGCTACCTAACCTAACCTATAAAGATAGGTTAGGTTAGGTTAGGTAGGGTTGGTTAGGTTCGGTCATATATCTACGTTAATTTTAACTCCAATAAAAAAAAATTCACCTCATACACAATGAAATGGGTAGCTTTATCATTTCATAAGAAAAAGTGTAGAGAAAATATATTAATTCAGGAAAACTTGGCTTATTAGGCAAATCGGGCCTTGCATAATAGGCCGAGAAGTGCGTTCTGGCTACTAGGTACGACATATATATATATATATATATATATATATATATATATATATATATATATATGCTATATTATTCTCATACTGCTTCTCTGCTGCTCTCAGAGTTAGTGTGCTCACTTGCATATTTTTTTTTTTGAGATATATACAAGAGTTGTTACATTCTTGTACATTTTACTGTTGCGTTAAACAGAGGCTACAGTTAAGGAATTGCCCCCAGTAAATCCTCCCCGGCCAGGATTCGAACCCATGGCATAGCGCTCGCGGAACGCCAGGCGAGTGTCTTACCACTACACCACGGAGACTGTTACCACCGTGGTGGTAATATTGCTCACATTAACGCTCACTTGTATATATGTTGAGGTTCTGCTATGCTCTGTGCCGTCTGTATTTTTCCTCAGTCTTTTACTTCACTTTACTCCACCTCTACACATTGTCTATTAAACCATGGACAATAATTTTTCTCTTGGCTCTTGTGTTCCTTAGGGACGGTATGAATCTTGTTTCAGCTGCTTTGCTTTGGCTCGTTATGAAGTCTATAATGCCTTGTGGTGATTTGTCTCTCTTCAACCCGTTCTCGCACTTGCTTATAGTCAATATGGGCTTATTTAATAAGTGCATATGTGACATACTAACTGATTGCAAATATTTTAGTATACCTTGAAAAGCTTCATTGAAAACACCGACCTCACCTAACCTTCTTAGTATGTTAAGATAAGCATCTTATTGATTCTTAATTACAATTATTACTTAACCCATACCGTTGATAGGTTAAGTAATAATTGTAAATAAGAAGCAATAAAATGCTTATCTTAACATACTAAGAAGGTTAGGTGAGGTCGGTGTTTTCTATGAAGCGTTTCTAGGTTAACTAAAATATTCACAATCAATTAGTATGTCATATATGCACTTATTAAATAAGCCAATATTGACTGAAGTAAGTGCGAGAACGGGTTGATCTCTTGGTTCTATTTCCCCTGTGGTATTCTCTTTCAAAATTCTCTTATCTTTTAGTAAGAGAATTACAATTTGGGACTTATGGTATAGTGGGGATAGCCGTGTCAGGCAGTAAGTTCCGATTAGGCTATACAGGAACACGCGAGGGTGATCCCTATAGCAACTGGTGATACAGAGCCCGTGGTGTAGCACTGTTTTACCCCCCCCCTCCCCTCCTTCCTATCCCTCGCCCCGCATACCTTCAAGATATACCGTGATATGTTGCGAAATGATTGTCATTGTACCCGCTTCAACAATCCAACCCACCCCCTATATGGAGCCCACCCTAACCCACTCCAGTGTTGGGCAGTATAGCCCACCTAAACCCTCTCCAGGATAGCCCACCCTTACCCATCTCAGTGTAGCCCACCCCTAACTCACCCCAGGATAGCCTATACCCTGACCCACTCCAGGATAGCCCACCCTAACCCACTCCAGAATAGCCCAACCCACCCCCTCTTCCTGCCTGCCACACCCTCCACCTGAGGCACTCAATTTCGTAAATGAACAGTCTGTGTTTGTCTCCCTTTTCCTAAAAAGTGGTTGAGTTCGTGACTGTAAGAGAGTAAGAAAGAGGAAGAGGGGGAAGAAAGGGGAGGAGGGGGAAGAGGAGAGAAGGAAGGGGACGTGGAGGAAGAGGAAGGAAGAAAGGGGAGGAGGAGGAGGAGAAGGAAGTGTGAAGAAAGAATCGAGTGCTCAAATGTTACTTTATCTTGAGTAGAATATAGTTTAGATCGGTCTATAACCCGGTTTGGCCTAGTCAAACCCGATGTGGTCCGGTCTGTTGTGGTCTGGATAGGTCTTGTCTGGTCTGGTATTGCCCGGTTGGGTCTTGCCAGATCTGGTCTAGTCTATAGCACGTTTGGTCTAGTCTGGTCGGTTTCAGTCCGAACAAGTGTCTTCTTCTGGTTTGATCTGCAATAGACCAATCTAGTTTGGTCTGGTCTAGCCCAGTTGGGTCTTAGCTGGTCTGGTCTAACCAGGTTGGATATGCTGTGGATTTGTTCACTTAATGCCAATTACTAAAGAGAATTTTCAATGTTGTTGACATTTCACTTTAGTGAGAAAGAAGCAAGTGAGGCTGGTCGGCCTTGCTTCATGGGATTAACACAGACACTAGCAACATATACAAGCCAGCAGCATCCTTTGGATCTCCAACACCAGGACTCTGGAGCTGGAGCCTCGTATATCCTGCTATAACGGCCTCGGGAGGGACCATGTTGAGACTTCGTATATAGCGGACAGACGTCAGACACATATATGTAAAGAGGTTTGGCCCCTTGGTGATCAGTATCCAGAGCCAAAGTATGATTCTCTCTCTCTCTCTCTCTCTCTCTCTCTCTCTCTCTCTCGCTCTCTCTCTCTCTCTCTCTCTCTCTCTCTCTCTCTCTCTCTCTCTCTCTCTCTTATTTGGTCTACCTGCGACTCAAGCAGGCTCAGTGTGACTGAGAGCCACACACCACAAGAACAAACACTCAGGATATTATCTTTAGATTATCTTGAGATGATTTCGGGGCTTTAGTGTCCCCGCGGCCCGGTCCTCGACCAGGCCTCCACCCCCAGGAAGCAGCCCGTGACAGCTGACTAACACCCAGGTACCTATTTACTGCTAGGTAACAGGGGCATTCAGGGTGAAAGAAACTTGCCCATTTGTTTCTGCCTCGTGCGGGAATCGAACCCGCGCCACAGAATTACGAGTCCTGCGCTATCCACCAGGCTACGAGGATACTATACTGAACCCAATTGCTCATCTGACGAAGCATCGCTCACCGAGCAGGATACCTCAACCATCGACCTGGATCGAGGCCCCTGGAAAAAAAAGGAAAAAAATGGACCCCTAGTCCATTAGGAGCCGGTCGGCCGAGCGGACAGCACGCTGGACTTGTGATCCTGTGGTCCCGGGGTCGATCCCGGGCGCCGGCGAGGAACAATGGGCAGAGTTTCTTTCACCCTATGCCCCTGTTACCTAGCAGTAAAATAGGTACCTGGGTGTTAGTCAGCTGTCACAGGCTGCTTCCTGGGGGTGGAGGCCTGGTCGAGGACCGGGCCGCGGGGACACTAAAAGCCCCGAAATCATCTCAAGATAACCTCAAGAAGAAGTCCATTTTCTATTTCTCTGGCGACTTTACTCCTGGTTCGCCAGAGAGCAGAAGTAGCTCTACCCTCTACAACAACGCGGCTTACTACAGAGCGCACTAGTAGTGTGTCACGAGGGGGACTATTAAAAGTAAACGCAGAGGCCATCCTGTAGAGCCTCGACCTTAAACCTTGCTACCGTCGATGACAAATACTACGAACTGTACCCAGAGGACGCAGTGCAAATAAGAAACCAGACCAGCACCAAAAAAAGAAAGAAAAGCAAGAAAAAGTAAGTCAGGAGCTCCAATTTTTTTTTTTAGGCAACAAGACTGATTGATGAAGAAGATTAAGCCAGTCAAGAGGTGGCACGGGCATGAATAACCCGTAAGTGGTAGATTTTTTGGGGGGAGGTGAATGTGATCTTTTGTCGTGAAATTTTAGGCAACAACTCTACGCCGCTACCATATGTAGGTCCTTGGATCCCGGATGTCTTGGCCCGTCACCAATCGCGGCCCTGAGAGACACTTGAAGATGTTACACGACCAATGAACACACTCACTCCAAACATCTATTCCACCTACGGGTTACTCATGCCCGTGTCACCTCTTGTGGTGGCACAGGCATGAGTATATCTTCTTCATCAATCAATCAATCTTCTCACCATCTGGTCACCATTTGGTCCGGGAGACATCTCCCGTCACGCTGGGTGCAGTCGCACCTCCACAGATCTCCAGTATCATCTATTGATACTGGTAATGGCTCAAAAGGGCCACCACTTACGGGCTATTCATGCCTGTGCCACCTTTTGGGTGGCTTCATCTTCGTCTTAACATATTCACAAAGGAGACATCTCCCGTCATGCTGGGTGCTTTCGCACCTCCACAGATCTCCAGTATCTGCTCTCGATACTGGTAATGGCTCAAAAGGGCCACCACTTACGGGCTATTCATGCCCGTGCTATCTTTTGGATGGCTTAATCTTCATCATCAATCTTCATCACTCAATCAATCAGTCCTCACGAGTTACAGCCCCGCTCCTGTGCCAGGTAAGTCCACAACGGGCTCACCATAGCCAAGTACTACTTGGAACTTTTTGTTCCAACTAAACAACAACTTTTTGTTCCAAGTAGCGAATCTTAAACAACAACAACAACAATAAATCAGTCTAATGTGTGTGTGTGTGTGTGTGTGTGTGTGTGTGTGTGTGTGTGTGTGTGTGTACTCACCTAATTGTGCTTGCGGGGGTTGAGCTCTGGCTCTTTGGTCCCGCCTCTCAACCGTCAATCAACTGGTGTACAGATTCCTGAGCCTACTGGGCTCTATCATATCTACATTTGAAACTGAGTATGGAGTCAGCCTCCACCACATCACCTCCTAGTGCATTCCATTTACTAACTACTCTGACACTGAAAAAGTTCTTTCTAACGTCTCTGTGGCTCATTTGGGTACTCAGCTTCCACCTGTGTCCCCTTGTTCGCGTCCCTCCAGTGTTGAAAAGTTCATCCTTGTTTACCCGGTCGATTCCCCTGAGGATTTTGTAGGTTGTGATCATGTCCCCCCTTACTCTTCTGTCTTCCAGTGTCGTAAGGTGCATTTCCCGCAGCCTTTCCTCATAACTCATGCCTCTTAGTTCTGGGACTAGTCTAGTAGCATACCTTTGGACTTTTTCCAGCTTCGTCTTGTGCTTGACAAGGTACGGGTTCCATGCTGGGGCCGCATACTCCAGGATTGGTCTTACATATGTTGTGTACAAGATTCTGAATGATTCCTTACACAGGTTCCTGAACGCCGTTCTGATGTTAGCCAACCTCGCATATGCCGCAGACGTTATTCTCTTTATGTGGGCTTCAGGAGACAGGTTTGGTGTTATATCAACTCCTAGATCTTTCTCTCTGTCTGTTTCATTAAGTACTTCATCTCTTATTCTGTATCCTGTGTCTGGCCTCCTGTTTCCACTGCCTAGTTTCATTACTTTGCATTTTCTCGGGTTGAACTTCAACAGCCATTTGTTGGACCATTCACTCAGTCTATCTAGGTCATCTTGTAGCCTCCTACTATCATCCTCTGTTTCAATCCTCCTCATAATTTTTGCATCGTCGGCAAACATTGAGAGGAACGAATCTATACCCTCTGGGAGATCATTTACATATACCAGAAACAGCATACACACACAGTATGTGTGTGTGTGTGTGTGTGTGTGTGTGTGTGTGTGTGTGTGTGTGTGTGTGTGTGTGTGTGTGTGTGTGTGTGTGTGTGTAGTCTACTCTTGGGTAGCCTACAAGAGGGCAGGGCAGCATAGATCGTGAGATGAGCCACAACTAAATCTCAGCCATACTCCACTACTACACTTGGGGAGGCGGGGTCCTCCGTGTGGGCACTGAGGTCCCCTTAACTGTGCTAAACAAACTGGGAGGGATTTAGGGGATTTAGGGTCCGTCTGGGAGTACGAACACACTAAAAGCACTCACACATTCAGCTCTTCAGTTGGTCAAGCAGATTATAAACACTACTAACGCATGTATAGCAACAGTCGACCGTACAAAAGATGGTCAAAATATAAAACAGTGCTGTTGGAAAGCAGTGCACATGTGAACTTTGGTAAGAATGGAAAAAAAAAGAGGCAAACGTGTTCGCTATTAAGTGAGAGGTGCATAGAAAACGCAATTAAGCTGAGCGAGGCTCCAGACGGAGGATTTCACGCGTATATTTCAACCAAGCTGAGGAAATCGGTGGAAGCACCAGGGTAGTGAGCAGGGTAGAGAAGGGCATGAGGCGAGGTAACAGGAGGAAGCGAGGCAGTGAAAGCCGAGAGGAAGCGGGAGAGGGAATGGGCATGCCCAGCTCTCAAGAGGAGGCGAAACAGCAAGAACACTCAAATCTTGATAAATTGATAAATTATCAAATCCTGATAAATAACCGGTCCAGGGTGACACAGGGGGCAAGAGAGGAGGAGGAGGAGGAGGAGGAGGAGGAGGAGGAGGAGGAGGAGGAGGAGGAGGAGGAGGAGAAAGGACAGCTTAATAAAGGTAAGGAGGACACTCTCCGCCAGAGAGCCACAGCTGCACAAATACACGAACAACAACAGCGAACAATAAGCCTGGGTGTCCGGCCATGGGATACAAAGTTGTACAAAAAAGGAGTCCGATACGAAGCTCCTGTACACATATTTCCCCCTTTATTTTGCCGTTATCATCTGCACAAGTCTTTTTCAAACTTCCACTAAAAGGCTTTACTGTATGTTACCCCAAACTTCTTGCACCACCTGCCTTAGGTGAGTATAGGTGGTTGTTGGCGGGGGTTGAGGTGGCGCTGGGCGGACTGAAGGGGTTAGGGGAACTAGGTGATTGTGAGGGGAGTCAGGGGAGGGGGGAGGGAGGATTTCAGAGGAATAAATTCTACCTCTTGTGTCCTCTCAGTATTTATCTTGAGGACATGTCTCTTCGTCAGCTTCCTCCTCAAATTCATATCGCTTGAAACCTTGATTTTATTTCCAGCATGAGTACCCTCAGTACTCAGCCCAAGTCTCCAGCATGAGTACCCTCAGTACTCAGCCCAACTCTCCAGCATGAGTACCCTCAGTACTCACCCCAACTCTCCAGCATGAGTACCCTCAGTACTTAGCCCAACTCTCCAGCATGAGTACCCTCAGTACTCAGCCCAACTCTCCAGCATGAGTACCCACAGCACTCAGCCCAACTCTCCAGCATAAGTACCAATAGTACTCAGCCCAACTCTCCAGCATGAGTACCCTCAGTACTCAACCCAACTCTCCAGCAGAAGTAATCAGTAATTATCTTCAGTAATCAGGCCAGTTAAGGTCACGATCTAGTAGCAATATAGTGCTAAAACACCCATCTCGTAGGACAGACAGTCACGCAGGGGAATGTGTGATCAGTGGCCTTAAAAGTCACATTAATTAAAAAAATATCTTACATAAAACATTGAATGTAAATTAAAAAAAAAAAGACTTTTTGCTGTTATCTATTTATGATAACACGTTTGTCCCATTAACTTGTAGCTGGGCGTAACTGTAATCCTTTTTTAGTGCCTTCTATTGGAGGGGGGGGGGGGTGGAGGAGGGGGGGTGGAGGGGGGGGGGTGGAGGGGGGGGGGTGGAGGGGGGGGACCCCCCCTCTCCCATCCAATAAAAGAACATGTATATGTTTATAACCCAACCAATAAAAGAACATGTATAACTTCCATACATGTTCATGATCTCCTACGTCAGGTCAACGAGGGAGGGGGGGGGGGGAGGGGTGTAAAGGCGTACGTCAAGAAACCCGGACGACGAACGTTTAAAAGACGTTTACACGTTGTTCATCTTTCATCTTGAACAGCCAGTTATTGTTCATAGTCGCATCCTTATCCATGACCTAACCCCTCCCCCCCCCCGGCCAGGCGCCCACACACCCACTATCCTATGATATCCATATATTATCCCTTGATCAGACTCCATTATCTGTTAATTTAACATTATATTTGGCTAATCCTTGGCCCCACATCCACCACGCTCTTCTGTCTATCCTTATCCTCTTTGGCTTTGACCTCAGCTCCACATTAACCATTCTCCATGACCTTGACCTCCAAGTGCCTTAATTAACCCTTTCACCTGTCTTTCTTTTTCATGATTATTTCCAATCGTAATTCCAGGTCATCAATCACCATTTGAATCCCCCTTTCACCACTGAAATCCCACAGCACCTGCGACACAAGCTCCCTCTTTTCTCCTCTACTTAATATAGTTTGAGTAGGTATCTGCCTTTTCGATCCTTTTCCTTTCTTGGATATGTCCTTGAAAGCTCCTTATTAAAACTTATTTTGGGAGTCTCTTCTTGCTTCCTTTATCCCTTTTTTTATCGGCATTTCCCTCTGCTCCACATTATCAGTTTTGTTATGTTATCTTTGCTAAACAAGCATTCGAGGGAACTTGTTAAAACACTTCAAATGGGGATATCTACCCTGATCAAAGAGGCTGTGATTTATGCTGCTTGCAGCGGCGTCTAGCAGCCAGCTGGTTGGCCAGATCGTCAACCACCTGAAGGATCCAAACCACCTGTTGGACCGTCAACCACCTGTAAGATCAAAACCCTGTGCCGGAATACAATTATCAAGTCATTTTGACGTCACACAGCTTGTGCATATGATATGTAAAACCGAAAAGGTCAGGTTGGGTCGGGTCGGGTTGAGTCGGGTTGGATTGGGTCGGGATTTGTCAACCATATACGTATTCACTTACAAAACCTGAATATCAACCAGCAATGCTGGCAGCTATCTTTAAATTTCTGAAATAGTTTATTAAGAGTTCCGAAGCACTACGAGATTATAACAATAATAACCCTTCAGCGTGAATTTCCGAAGCTCTTAACCCTGCACACACAAACCGTAACTGTTCCCTCTTGTCCGCTTGTTACAACTTGTAATAAAGTTGTTACGTCTTGATATAACGTTTTTGTGACTTATTAGAACGTTGCTGCAACTTGTTAGGTGTTAAAACTTGCTCGAATGTTGTGGCAATGATGTATTTTCGTCGTGCGTTTGGCGGGAAACGGTTCGCTAAATGTAAACAAAGCCGCCATAGTTGTTGAAAGATGTACATGTTTCGTAATGCTTTATGAATCCAGGCCCAAATGGCGAGTCGGAGACGTTGAACCTTTGAACCAAGTTAACCACAGGTTAAGGTCTATGCCAGCGACTCTAACCCTCGGCTGTAAATAAATTTCCTAAAAATAACACTTTGGTATGAGAGCTGACGTAGGGGTGCAGAGCTGAGATTCATACATTCTTAATATTATATATAAGAGTGTGCGACGGGACTCGAACCTGCGTCCTCGTAAACACCAGATGCGTAACATATATACATATATACATACATATATATATTACCCCTAGGCCAATTATTTTATCAAAGAAACTTCACGTCACAATTATTTCATCCAGCCCAACCTATTGGGCTGGATGGTAGAGCGACGGTCTCGCTTCATGCAGGTCGGCGTTCAATCCCCGACCGTCCATTAAGTGGTTGGGCACCATTCCTTCCCCTCTCCCCCTCAACCATCACCAAATCCTTATCCTGACCCCCTTCCAAGTGCTATATAATCGTAATGGCTTGGCGCTTTCCCCTGATGATGATGATGATGATGATGATGATGATGATGATGATGATGATGATTTCAGTGTGAATTATATGTATGTTAAGTACACACAGAGATCACACTAACGTGATGCATCACGTTAGTGTGATCCCGCGAGACGGGATCTAGTAAATTCAGTAGAACTTCGGTTACAACTCTTTTAACCCTGTCGTCGCTCAGTCGATTAAGGCAGTGTCTGGGATGCTCCCGGACGCAGGTTCGAATCCTCATCATGGCCCTTGTGAATTTGTTGATGTGTGTTAAGTAGTTCTGAAGTTCACCACGGTCCCCTATACGGCAATACAGCTCCTGCCACTTGACAATCACGGAGTTAAGGTAGTTACGAGGAGAAAGTGATCATTGCCAATGTTGTCTTCAAGTAATCCTCATAAAGATTATGAAAAAGCTGGGATATAAACAGCAGGGATTATCGTGGGGGATCGAACGAGGATCCTGCACGAAGCGAGGCCATTGCTCAACCCCGCCTAGTCCAAACGGTGGAGTTATCTTGAGGTTATCTTGAAATGATTTCGGGGCTTTAGTGTCCCCGCGGCCCGGTCCTCGACCAGGCCTCCACCCCCAGGAAGCAGCCTGTGACAGCTGACTAATACCCAGGTACCTATTTTACTGCTAGGTAACAGGGGCATGGGGTGAAAGAAACTCTGCCCGTTGTTTCTCGCCGGCGCCTGGGATCGAACCCAGGAGCACAGGATCACAAGTCCAGCGTGCTGTCCGCTCGGCCGACCGGCTCCCTGACTGGTCACCCCCAAACTATCACGTTATATGTGAATTTATCCAAATATTGTGTTTATTTTCATTTTTTTTATAGCACCTAATTACTGGTTATTTTCTTGCACTGTTCTTAAAAAAAACGAAAGCCATTAAATAAATACTTATTAACCACGTATAGAACACAAAGATGCCTATCGTATTGCAAGATATCTGCAATAACTGTAATTGAGATTAATGATATGAAGCCATTTTCACCTCCAATTATGTTCTATTTACAGCGAGAGCATTTGTCGAGTGAACTTCGTATCATGAAAAACGAAACTTTTCACACAAAATATGCACCACTTAATTATTATTTATTTTAATAATAATTCTGTTAAAATATTTAACTATATTGAAAATAACATCTGGACTCCAATCTTAGAAAGACATCTCCAGTTTATAGATATCATATATATATATATATATATATATATATATATATATATATATATATATATATATATATATATATATATATATTTATATATATATATTTATATATATATATATATATTTATATATATATATATATATATATATATATATATATATATTTATATATATATATATATATATATATATATATATATATATATATATATATATATATATATATATATATATATATATATGAAATTAAATGCCTGTCGATGTTTATCCGAGGTTGACGGCCTGATGCCTAGGGTAACCTCATTATACTTTTCACTGTGGTTGCTGTGGGGTAGGTGTCGAACATGGCCATGCATATCCGAGTTATAATTCCATTGCTCCAAGTATAACGTGGCGGCCTCTCGTATAATTATTATTTTCTCTCTATATATATCGTTAGACATTACATACCTTTATCGGAAGATGCCAAATAATATTTCTTTTTTTACTAATAGTAATCTGCCATTAGTAAGGCCAAGAAATGTTGTTGACGTCATTGAAAACAATCGTTAAGAGGCGTCAGCTGCTCACTAAATACGCTTCATACACCCTCCGCACTAAATACGCTTCATACACCCCCTTACTAAATACGCTTCATACACCCCCTCACTAAATACGCTTCATACACCCCCTTACTAAATACACTTCATACACCCCCTTACTAAATACGCTTCATACACCCCCTCACTAAATACACTTCATACACCCCCTTACTAAATACACTTCATACACCCCCTCACTAAATACACTTCATACATACGACCAGGGAGCTGGTCGGCCGAGCGGACAGCACACTGGACTTGTGATCCTGTGGTCCCGGGTTCGATCCCGGGTGCCAGCGAGAAACGATAGGCAGAGTTTCTTTCACCCTATGCCCCTGTTACCTAGCAGTAAAATAGGTACCTGGGAGTTAGTCAGCTGTCACGGGCTGCTTCCTGGGGGTGGAGGCCTGGTCAAGGACCGGGCCGCGTGGACACTAAAAAAAAAGCCCCGAAATCCACTCAAGATAACCTCAAGATAACCCCCTCACTAAATACACTTCATACACCCCCCTCACTAAATACACCTCATACACCCCTTCCTCCATATTCATACATCTCTCCTGCACCTCACCCGTCCCATCCCAAATCCTTATCCTGATCCCTTCCAAGTGCTATATTGTCGTGATGGTTTACCGCTTTCCCCTGATACTTCCCTCCCCTACATGCACTCACTCTCCCTCCATACAACGCTCCCTACATGCACTCACTCTCCCTCCATACAACGCTCCCTACATGCACTCACTCTCCCTCCATACAACGCTCCCTACATGCACTCACTCTCCCTCCATACAACGCTCCCTACATGCACTCACTCTCCCTCCATACAACGCTCCCTACATGCACTCACTCCCTCTTCACACACCCACCATCAATCAATACACTCCTACCATAAACTCACCCCTCCATCCATAACCCCCCACCCCACCCATACACCCCTCCCTCCATACACCAACCCCCCCCCCCCCTCCCCCCTCTATATGCAATGCGCTGTTTGTTCACTGAAGAGATTGAAGTCATTCAAGCGACCGGAACAGTTAATGCAAAATAATTGAGTGTAAATCTGTTATTGAAATAAATATAATATAATCTTCTAATATATAAAAAAACAGTGAATTAGATATTATAAATGTAAGTCCAGGACTGTATAAATTAGATATATATATAATTGGTAAAATTTGTGATATCAAATGTGATCGTGATATCAATGAGATTGTGATAAAAGTGATATCATATTACTCAAATATGAACATAAGAACTGGCGAAACTACAGGAGGCCTAAATTCTTATTGTTCCAGTTATATGCCACTTAATTATGTTAATTATATGTTCACGTTTCTTGTGAACATATAACAGTCTACTCTAGTCTACTCACGTGTTGTGCCGATATACGTATACTAGTATATCCTTGTATTCTTGTATTAAAAAGACGAAAGCGCTCGGATTATCCTTGTTGGCATCACCTTCGTGGATACACTTGGCTTCGTTCTCGATTACCAACTGAGGATCCTGGGTATCGATTCTCTTCACCTAATAATGACATAAGAATGAAGGTAACTGCATAAGGGCTATTGACCCATTCGAGGCAGCTCCTTTTTATTTTCACCCAAAGGGGGATAATGCCACTGTTCACCCAATATGTCCTATGAAGTCTAAAATGTGGGTTTGACTTTCCATAGAGTGCTCTAAAACTTGTATCTTGGCCCAATCGTTAGCACTCCAGGTGCAATCTCATGCAGTGAGCAGGAACTGGGTCATGATCTCGCACACTGAATGCCCAGTTATTAGACCATTCAGACTCGTTGGCATGAGGTACCTGGAGCTTTGGAATTGTTTTATTAACTCTCGTGTTCTTGAAGATGTCCTCATAATGCACCTACAGTTTGCCAATGCAGGCTACCGAACATATGGACCTGTATGACTAACCATCCTGTGTGGTAGGAATTTTTAGCATCACGTAGTTTGTTCTTGGCACACTCTGTACTCTCCTTCATATAGTCTAGAGTAGCTAGTTCTTGGCACACTCTGTACTCTGCTTCATACTTTAGGGTAGCTAGTTCTTGGCACACACTGTACTCTCCTTCATATAGTCTAGGGCAGCTAGTTCTTGACACACACTGTACTCTCCTTCATATAGTCTAGGGCAGCTAGTTCTTGACACACACTGTAGTCCCCTTCATATAGTCTAGGGTAGCTAGTTCTTGACACACACTGTACTTCCCTTCATATAGTCTAGGGCAGCTAGTTCTTGGCACACTCTATACTCTCCTTCATATAGTCTAGGGCAGCTAGTTCTTGACACACACTGTAGTCCCCTTCATATAGTCTAGGGTAGCTAGTTCTTGACACACACTGTACTTCCCTTCATATAGTCTAGAGCAGCGAGTTCTTGACACACACTGTACTCCCCTTCATATAGTCTAGGGTAGCTAGTTCTTGACACACACTGTACTTCCCTTCATATAGTCTAGAGCAGCGAGTTCTTGACACACACACTGTAGTCCCCTTCATATAGTCTAGGGCAGCTAGTTCTTGACACACACTGTAGTCCCCTTCATATAGTCTAGGGTAGCTAGTTCTTGACACACACTGTACTTCCCTTCATATAGTCTAGAGCAGCGAGTTCTTGACACACACTGTACTCCCCTTCATATAGTCTAGGGTAGCTAGTTCTTGACACACACTGTACTTCCCTTCATATAGTCTAGAGCAGCGAGTTCTTGACACACACACTGTAGTCCCCTTCATATAGTCTAGGGTAGCTAGTTCTTGACACACACTGTAGTCCCCTTCATATAGTCTAGGGTAGCTAGTTCTTGACACACACTGTACTTCCCTTCATATAGTCTAGAGCAGCGAGTTCTTGACACACACTGTACTCCCCTTCATATAGTCTAGGGTAGCTAGTTCTTGACACACACTGTACTTCCCTTCATATAGTCTAGAGCAGCGAGTTCTTGACACACACACTGTAGTCCCCTTCATATAGTCTAGGGTAGCTAGTTCTTGACACACACTGTAGTCCCCTTCATATAGTCTAGGGTAGCTAGTTCTTGACACACACTGTACTCCCCTTCATATAGTCTAGGGTAGCTAGTTCTTGACACACACTGTACTCCCCTTCATATAGTCTAGGGTAGCTAGTTCTTGACACACACTGTACTTCCCTTCATATAGTCTAGAGCAGCGAGTTCTTGACACACACACTGTAGTCCCCTTCATATAGTCTAGGGTAGCTAGTTCTTGACACACACTGTAGTCCCCTTCATATAGTCTAGGGTAGCTAGTTCTTGACACACACTGTACTCCCCTTCATATAGTCTAGGGTAGCTAGTTCTTGACACACACTGTACTCCCCTTCATATAGTCTAGGGTAGCTAGTTCTTGACACACACTGTACTTCCCTTCATATAGTCTAGAGCAGCGAGTTCTTGACACACACACTGTAGTCCCCTTCATATAGTCTAGGGTAGCTAGTTCTTGACACACACTGTAGTCCCCTTCATATAGTCTAGGGTAGCTAGTTCTTGACACACACTGTACTCCCCTTCATATAGTCTAGGGTAGCTAGTTCTTGGCACACTCTGTACTCCCCTTCATATAGTCTAGGGTAGCTAGTTCTTGACATCACACTGTACTCCAACTTTCATATAGTCTAGTGTACCTAGTTCTTGACACACACTGTACTCCCCTTCATATAGTCTAGGGTAGCTAGTTCTTGACACACACTGTACTCCCCTTCATATAGTCTAGGGTAGCTAGTTTTTGACACACACTGTACTCCCCTTCATATAGTCTAGTGTAGCTAGTTCTTGACATACACTGTACTTCCCTTCATATAGTCTAGAGCAGCGAGTTCTTGACACACACTGTAGTCCCCTTCATATAGTCTAGGGTAGCTAGTTCTTGACACACACTGTACTCCCCTTCATATAGTCTAGGGTAGCTAGTTCTTGACACACACTGTACTCCCCTTCATATAGTCTAGGGTAGCTAGTTCTTGACACACACTGTACTCCCCTTTATATAGTCTAGGGTAGCTAGTTCTTGACGCACACTGTACTCCCCTTCATATAGTCTAGGGTAGCTAGTACTTGACACACTGTACTTCCCTTCATATAGTCTAGGGTAGCTAGTTCTTAACACACACTGTACTTCCCTTCATATAGTCTAGGGTAGCTAGTTCTTGTCACACACTGTACTTCCCTTCATATAGTCTAGGGTAGCTAGTTCTTGACACACACTGTACTCCCTTTCATATAGTCTAGGGTAGCTAGTTCTTGACACACTGTACTCCCCTTCATATAGTCTAGGGTAGCTAGTTCTTGGCACACACTGTACTCCCCTTCATATAGTCTAGGGTAGCTAGTTCTTGACACACACTGTACTCCCCTTCATATAGTCTAGGGTAGTTAGTTCTTGGCACACTCTGTACTCCCCTTCATATAGTCTAGGGTAGCTAGTTCTTGACACACACTGTACTCCCCCTTCATATAGTCTAGGGCAGCTAGTTCTTGACACACACTGTACTCCCCCTTCATATAGTCTAGGGCAGCTAGTTCTTGACACACACTGTACTCCCCCTTCATATAGTCTAGGGTAGCTAATAGTTCTTGACACACACTGTACTCCCCCTTCATATAGTCTAGGGTAGCTAATAGTTCTTGACACACACTGTACTCCCCCTTCATATAGTCTAGGGCAGCTGCACAAATGCACATGTACCTAATTGTGTTCATAAAAAAAACAGCCGTCCGGAGCCTGTGCTACTGATGTCATAAAGATATTGAGCTCAGGGTTCCCCCTCACTTATTTGACAAATTATCTGATAGACCTACCCAAAGCCGCCCGGGGTTCACTGTGAAACGGTTCACCATAAAAAAAATCCCTCAGCAAATATCTGCTTCATTAAATACTAATCATTGATTTCTAACACTGAACGTAAAATTATATTAATGATAATTACACACAATTTGAAAAACCACAATTATTATTTTAAGGCACCGATATCAAAACACATTTAATACAACGAAGTCGCATCTATGCACATTGAATAGAGTTCTGCAGCTGGCGGCAGCAGGGAAAGATTTGCTGTGAAATGGACGGAACATTGTGAAGAGTTGGCCCTTTTTAAATCTAATATCTCAGTTTTCCTGCTACACGAGGCAATGCTTTCCCACCCCCCATCCCTCCCTAGGTCCTCCCCCATACCCTCTCCCCTCCGTACGGACAATGGGGAGCTTTCAGACCCATTCAAGCTTATGACAAAGGCCTCATGCAAGCCCCATGCGAGCAGGAAATGGGTGTTTTAAGCCAGCTCGCATTTCTTTTTAAATTTTTGGCTGTTGACGAGACGAGATAAGTGTAGTTCAGTATATATATTTCATGGGCTACGCTTGCTCCTAGCTCTCTCTTTCTCTCTCTTTCACGCACACACACACTCTCTCTCTCTCTCTCACTCTCTTTCTCTCCCTTCCAGTCTCTCTAATTCCGTTTCACTCATCGTATATAAACGGTCCACATCTCTTGTAAACACACATTCTGCATCTCAAGACTTCTATGTTTCTACCAGTATGTCTTCATCGGATCCTTTTCACACTAACTCTGTTTTGACACTTTTCATACACCTTTTCCTTTGGTATATGTGTCTCATCACATGGTGTTGTGTTTCCCACCTGACATAGGAAATCCATACTATTTAATTCCCACCACAATGCACACTATAGCACTCAGAAGGTCAGTGCTTACGAGTGTTGAGGAATCAACACTGTAGGGTGATTGACGCAATGTATCTCTGGTGGTGATTGACGCAATGTATCTCTGGTGATTGACGCAATGTATCTCTGGTGATTGACGCAATGTATCTCTGGTGGTGATTGACGCAATGTATCTCTGGTGATTGACGCAATGTATCTCTGGTGATTGACGCAATGTATCTCTGGTGATTGACGCAATATATCTCTGGTGGTGATTGACACAATGTATCTCTGGTGATTAACGCAATATCTCTCTGGTGGTGATTGACGCAATGTATCTCTGGTGATTGTCGCAATATATCTCTGGTGGTGATTGACACAATGTATATCTGGTGATTGACGCAATATATCTCTGGTCTCTGATCATGATGAATGCAACTTTACAATAGTCAGTGTCAAGGAATTATGTAGATTAAACTGGTATGGCTTACTGAGGGCGCAGGAGTGATACTAAACTGCTATTTGCGACATGAAGCATTGATTATGCAAAGCTGCGAGTGGGCATGAATGATCTATGCCTTCATGCCCCACTATGCCTTCAGCCTCATCGTACATCCTTATCATTTGGCCTAACAAAATGACATCATATGATGTCACTGTGTGTCCTCATCGTATGGCCTTATCACACATGGACACATTGTACAACCTGTCCTCCTAGTTGAACGACGTATTTTGACGTATTTTGACGTACCTAAGGTCAAAAATCGTCGAACATGAAAATGATAGCGGTTCGCAAAATTGTCATAACTGTCTCGTTTTCTGTTTTGGGTCCTCTGGCAGGTTGGGATAGTTCGTATGACAATTTAGTACCACAGTTTCTTTTTATTTATTTATATAAATAAAATATTCATATAGTTCATATTATTTATTTATATGATATATTTTTAACTGCATATTAAATTTGTTTTAATATCGAAATTTGTTAAAAAAAAAAATATTGAAAATTGTATTTAATAGTTTTATTCGCGCTTTTTAACATGTATCGTGATGCGTCATTGCAGTTTCATTCCTTATTTTGCATATTAATTGACGCAATTTACACAGTATGGTTCAGTAATTAACTAAGGCAATTTGGCTGTTAGGTATTTTTTAATAACACATTACTGTTAATAGCTGCACTGGGCGCGCGTGTGCGCGCGCGCTGTGTGCGTGTAAATGCGAACACTGTGTGCATGTGTGTGCGTGCGCTGAGTGTGCACTCACCTATTTGTATTCACCTATTTGTGCTTGCGGGGGGTTGAGCTTTGGCTCTTTGGTCCCGCCTCTCAACCGTCAATCAACTGGTGTACAGATTCCTGAGCCTACTGGGCTCTATCGTATCTACACTTGAAACTGTGTATGGAGTCAGCCTCCACCACGTCACTGGCTAATGCATTCTTTTCCAGCTTCGTCTTGTGCTTGACAAGGTACGGGCTCCATGCTGGGGCTGCATACTCCAGGATTGGTCTTACATATGTGGTATACAAGATTCTAAATAATTCCTTACACAGGTTCCTGAATGCTGCTCTGATGTTAGCCAGCCTCGCGTATGCCGCAGACGTAATTCTTTTTATGTGGGCTTCATGAGACACGTTTGGTGTGATATCAACTCCTAGATCTTTCTCTCTGTCCGTTTCATGGAGTACTTCATCTCCTATTCTGTATCCTGTGTCTGGCCTTCTGTTTCCGCCGCCTAGTTTCATTACTTTGCATTTACTCGGGCTGAAGTTGAGCAGCCATTTGTTTGACCATTCATTCAATCTGTCTAGGTCATCTCGTAGCCTCCTACCATCAATCCTACCTACCAGGATAATAAAATCCTACCAGGATTTTATTATTTTATTTTATTAAATATTTTATTAAACCGAGCTATTGACATAGCTCGGGTGCAGGGGGGAGTTGTGTAAAATCCTGGTTTGTGCCTCGGAGAGGCTACGGGATCCAGTAAGTTCAGTAGAACTTCGGTTTCAACTCTTTTACCCTGTCGTAGCTCAGTCGACCAAGGCAGTGTCTGTTATACTCAAACTGAATGTCCGTTGAGACATAACCAATCACAGGCAAGTAGGCCTCTGACGTCATGCCAGACACACAGTCACCAGCCATGCTCCCAGCAGCCTCAGTTGTCCCGACAGACTCAGAGTAGGTGGACCTCGGCTGGCCAGATATACACCTTGTTGTCTCAGTCAATAAATATACAGAAGTGCCTATTGTGTCAACATTCAACCCTGCAAGGCCACGAATATGTCTGGGATGCTCCCGGACGCAGATTCGAATCCTCGTCACGGCCCTTGTGGATTTGTTCAGCTCATTTGTTTCTGTCTCGGCCGGGAATCGAACCCGGGCACTTAGGACTACGACCCCGAGTGCTAACCACTCAGTCGCTATCCTTCCACTATCACTACCTTCTTCTTCTCCTCCCCTCGTTATCCTCCTCTCAACTCGCGGGTAATGACTTCCCGCGCAATGAAGACTAGAGTCCCCCCTCACACACACCACCAAAAATGACAAGTAGCTCTACAGAAAAGGCTCTTTCTCAGGCTCTTCAGGCCTGAGAAAAGGCTCTTTCTCGGTCTCTACAAGCCTGAGATGAGGTCTGCTTCGGAACCCTCCGGAAGCAGACGCTAAGAGAGCGAAGAGTGCCTTTGTGCCGTGCTGGTTTCCAGCAGATTTTTTGAGGTTGGATAAATGGGAGGGAGGGGAAAGAGAAGAGGAAAACAGCTGGATTAAGGGGAATAAGGCTAAAGCTAATGGCCAAAGGGGAATGGGTCGAAAGGGGGGAGTGGGCGGAAGGGATAACTGAAATGATTAAAATAATAGGGAAAAAAAAGGTCAATATATAGATAAGTGGTAATATAAAGAGGAAAGTACCGCTCAAATGAGTAACGTAAATAATGAAGAGGAATGGGTAATGGGGGTAATGGGAATAGAAATGGTTTTAAGGCAATTGGACCAATTGCTCTCAATTGGTCCCGCATCCCATGGTCGCCCTACGCTAGCGTGGGTAATCTATTCTATTCTTGTGCACTGAAACTGACCTATAACAGAGCCACACCTGCACAGGCTTGTCAAACAACAACAACAAAAACTTGCATAGTAACAACCATGTCTGCTGACATGGTAACAACCATGTCTGCTGACATGGTAACAACCACGTCTGCTGACATGGTAACAACCACGTCTGCTGACATGGTAACAACCACGTCTGCTGACATGGTAACAACCATGTCTGCTGACATGGTAACAACCATGTCTGCTGACATGGTAACAACCATGTCTACTGACATGGTAACAACCATGTCTACTGACATGGTAACAACCATGTCTGCTGACATGGTAACAACCATGTCTGCTGACATGGTAACAACCGTGTCTGCTGACATGGTAACAACCGTGTCTGCTGACATGGTAACAACCGTGTCTGCTGACATGGTAACAGCCATGTCTGCTGACATGGTAACAGCCATGTCTGCTGAATTCCTCGCGTGAAAATACAGTTATGAGTTATGAGAGAATACAGGCATTAAGTACAGTATGCTCTGTTTTCTCTGTTTTTTTGTTTTCTGTTTTTTTCAGTTCTGTTCTCTCGAATAACACAACGTATTTTGACGTTAAAATCCACAACGGTCAAAATATGATGTACTATACAGCACCATGTTTTTCTAGGTGTTTTTCATTAGGAAGGTTAGGTTAGGTTAGGTTTAGTCAATTTAGTACATCTTTTTTGAGACGTTGTGACAATATAAGAGAACTGGCTGGATGAATGTCACTTTTAATTGTGAGTTGATTTACATAACTATTGTGGTAAGCTGATCTAGTCTTGTGACTTTAACCCTAAAGTCTAGAGGTGAATTGAACTTATAGGCTTCTACAAAATAATATTTTTTATAATAAAAGTTCTTTTTTTTAGGAATCTACTTAAGATGATGCATTTTTTAACAATGTTCTTCAATTTCATTTTGAATGACTTTTCTAAAGAAAATAAATAATTAATGTTTAAAATAAATAATTTCACTAAAACAGTCCTTGGCTCAGAAGCTGGAGGCCCTCAACCTGGGGGGGAAGGGGGGGGGGAGAGGGGCATGTAACATGAGGGCCATGCAACGTGGGGGCCATGCAACGTGTGGGCCAAGCAACGTGTGGGCCATGCAACGTGGGGGCCATGCAACGTGGGGGCCATGCAACGTGGGGGCCATGCAACGTGTGGGCCATGCAACGTGTGGGCCATGCAACGTGGGGGGCCATGCAACGTGTGGGCCATGCAACGTGTGGGCCATGCAACGTGGTGGCCATGCAACGTGGGGGCCATGCAACGTGGGGGCCATGTAACGTGGGGGCCATGCAACGTGGGGGCCATGCAACGTGGTGGCCATGTAACGTGGGAGCCATGCAACGTGGGGGCCATGTAACGTGGGAGCCATGCAACGTGGGGGCCATGCAACGTGGCAGCCATGCAACGTGGGGGCCTTGCAACGTGGGGGCCATGCAACGTAGGGGCCATGTAACGTGGGGGCCATGCAACGTGGGAGCCATGCAACGTGGGGGCCTTGCAACGTGGGGGCCATGCAACGTGGGGGCCATGTAACGTGGGAGCCATGCAACGTGGGGGCCATGTAACGTGGGGGACCATGCAACGTGGTGGCCATGTAACGTGGGGGCCATGTAACGTGGGGGCCATGTAACGTGGGAGCCATGCAACGTGGTGGCCATGCAACGTGGGGGCCATGTAACGTGGGAACCATGCAACGTGGGGGCCATGCAACGTGGGGGCCATGCAACGTGGGGGCCATGCAACGTGGGGGTCATGCAACGTGGGAGCCATGCAACGTGGGGGCCATGCAACGTGGGGGCCATGCAACGTGGGAGCCATGCAACGTGGGGGCCATGCAACGTGGGGGCCATGCAACGTGGGAGCCATGCAACGTGGGGGCCATGCAACGTGGGAGCCATGCAACGTGGGGGCCATGCAACGTGGGGGCTTACGACTCGGGAGGGCCCTGGTATCTAGGGCCCTAGGAACTGTATCGTGGCCCTAGTGCCACGATACAGTACTAGTGCCACGATACAGTACTAGTGCCACGATACAGTACTAGTGCCACGATACAGTACTAGTGCCACGATACAGTAGTGCCACGATACAGTACTAGTGCCAAGATACAGTACTAGTGCCACGATACAGTACTAGTGCCACGATACAGTACTAGTGCCACGATACAGTAGTGCCACGGTACATTACTAGTGCCACGATACAGTACTAGTGCCACGATACAGTACTAGTGCCACGATACAGTAGTGCCACGATACATTACTAGTGCCACGATACAGTACTAGTGCCACGATACAGTACTAGTGCCACGATACAGTACTAGTGCCACGATACAGTAGTGCCACGATAGATTACTAGTGCCACGATACAGTACAAGTGCCACGATACAGTACTAGTGCCAGGATACAGTAGTGCCACGATACATTACTAGTGCCACGATACAGTACTAGTGCCAGGATACAGTAGTGCCACGATACAGTACTAGTGCCACGATACAGTATTGCCAAGATACAATACTAGTGCCACGATACAGTAGTGCCACGATACAGTAGTGCCACGATACAGTAGTGCCACGATACAGTACTAGTGCCACGATACAGTAGTGCCAGGATACAGTAGTGCCACGATACAGTACTAGTGCCACGATACAGTATTGCCAAGATACAATACTAGTGCCCGATATAGTAGTGCCACGATACAGTAGTGCCACGATACAGTAGTGCCACGATACAGTAGTGCCACGATACAGTAGTGCCACGATACAGTACTAGTGCCACGATACAGTAGTGCCACGATACAGTACTAGCGCCACGATACAGTAGTGCCACGATACAGTACTAGTGCCACGATACAGTACTAGTGCCACGATACAGTACTAGTGCCACGATACAGTAGTGCCACGATACATTACTAGTGCCACGATACAGTACTAGTGCCACTATACAGTACTAGTGCCACGATACAATACTAGTGCCACGATTCAGTAGTGCCAAGATACAATACTAGTGCCACGATGCAGTAGTGCCACGATACAGTAGTGCCAAGATACAATACTAGTGCCACGATACAGTACTAGTGCCACGATACAGTAGTGCCAAGATACAATACTAGTGCCACGATACAGTAGTGCCACGATACAGTAGTGCCACGATAGAGTACTAGTGCCACGATACAGTACTAGTGCCACGATACAGTAGTGCCACGATACAGTACTAGTGCCACGATACAGTAGTGCCACGATACAGTACTAGTGCCACGATACAGTAGTGCCACGATACAGTAGTGCCACGATACAGTACTAGTGCCACGATACAGTAGTGCCACGATACAGTAGTGCCACGATACAGTACTAGTGCCACGATACAGTACTAGTGCCAAGATACAGTACTAGTGCCACGATACAGTACTAGTGCCACGATACAGTACTAGTGCCACGATACAGTACTAGTGCCACGATACAGTAGTGCCACGATACAGTACTAGTGCCACGATACAGTAGTGCCACGATACAGTACTAGTGCCACGATACAGTACTAGTGCCACGATACAGTACTAGTGCCACGATACAGTAGTGCCACGATACAGTACTAGTGCCACGATACAGTAGGGCCACGATACAGTAGTGCCACGATACAGTACTAGTGCCACGATACAGTACTAGTGCCACGATACAGTACTAGTGGCATTAATTAGTGTTAGGAGATGCACAGTAATTACCGAGAGTCGTACAGTTATCAAAGGTCGTCACGTTGTATGCAGTTGGTGTAGTTAAGCACTCATGTGGAACTGTATTTCCGGAACTAAAAAAAATCTGCTTCATTTTGAGTAACAGCTGATGCTGTTGTCTGTTGCTGTTTTTCCATCTATTCCTGTCACTATTGTTCCCCCCTGCTGCTACTGTCGTTTTACCTGCTGCTGTTTCATCTGCTGCTGTTATCTTTCCACCTGCTGCTATCGTTCCACCTGCTGCTAACCCTCCAGCTGCTGCTGTCGCTACTGTTGTTCCACCTGCTGCGACTGTTGTACCAATGGTTACTGTTGTTCCGCCTGCTTCTACTGTTGTACCTGTGGTTACTGAAGTTCCACATGCTGCTAATCTTGTTCCACATGTTGCTACTGTTGTTCTAACTGCTACTGCTGTTTTTCCTTCTGCTGTTGCTCCAGCTGCTACTGTTGTTTCAGCTGCTGTTACTGTTGCTCCCGCTGCTGCTGTTGTTTCAGCTGCTGTTACTTTTGCTCCCGCTGCTGCTTCTGTTGCACCTGCTGCTTCTTCTGTTGCTTCGACAACTTCTGATTCTGCTGTTGTTTCTGGTCCTGCTGTTGTACCTGTTGCTGTTGCTGTTACTGCTCCCTGAGACACAGTAACGAAGGAACTCATTCCCAAATGCCAATCAGGTTACGAAAAAATCAACCATCCAAACATATCAAATACAGGCCACGGTGACCTGTGAGAGCAAAGGTCCATATGAGCCGGTGCAAAAATCCTAAAACCGGATTACTGGATATTTAACTGCTTATAAGAACGGAGCGCTGCTGCGGGCTCGTACTTCAGAGACGTCAAAAGGAGCTAAGGGAGGGGGAAGGGAGGGGCGTCTCCCTCCTGACGGCAACATGGGAGAGGAGGTGCTGGGCAGATTTGAGGAGGAGGAAAAAGTGTGTGTGTGTGTCTGGGCAGGTTATGGGACGGTATATACAAGCTGGGGGCCCAATTTTGATGGGGGAAAAAAATAGTTCCTGGTCGGTTTAACGAGGTGTTCGTTAGCGGATATAGTTCGGCTGTTCCAAACGACGGGCTGGTTTTTTCTTTTACCGTCTGTTCCCGTTTTCGTTTGTTTTGTTTTGTTTTGAATTGTGAATTGGTTCTTTGCTCCTATGATAACCATTTTAATAGATGCTGGTTATCCCCTATTCCTTCTATTTGGAATAGGGGATACCATGGAACCACCATGGACCCCTTTCTTCAGGAGTCCATGGAGGTTCTGCCCATTGTTCCACAACGCTTGCAAGTACTTTCACCCTTTTCCCCCTTAGATACACCACCTCCCCATTACTGTTGCTGCTGCTTCTGTTGCTTGAACCCTTAGAACCTATTGCCACACGTTATACCCCCCCCCCCCCTATCCCTACCCTCTCTCACCCCTGTGTTAAATTGCTACCCCCTTCCACCCCCTTAGATCCAAATCCCCCACACCTTCAAATTCTCTTCCCCCCGTCTACTGCCGCTACTTCCCTTTGCCCCTTAGATCCTAATCAATCCCCCCACACACACCCCTTAGTCGGCATCTCTCCCCCTTTATGGATAATTAGATCACTTGACTTCCAAACAAAGCAGGGGAGGGAATTAAGGGGGAGTAGGAGGGGGTTGAAGGGGAAGGGGTAGGAGGAGGTGAGGAGGGGGCGTCGGAGGGGGGTAAGGAAAGGGGGCGGTGATAAATTCCCTGCCTCTAATTCAATTCACTCGTTTCCCTCTGGTATGACAGATGGCTAAGGCGAATGAGCGGTGATAAGCAGCCAAATGACCTATTGTTCAGAGGGGAAGAAATGCTATTGGAGGTCAGCGAGGTCGCTATGTAAGTGTTATTAATGCCTAACCTAATGCCCTAGCAACCCCCCCCCCACCACCCTCCACCCATCACCCCTCCACACCCTTTTTCCCTTTCAGTTATTGGTCTTGGCTGTTACATTCGCAATTATGTGCTAACTCTAGGTAATCTACCCAAATAGGAATACGGGTAACTCTATAGGTAATCTACCCACGTGGGAATACAGGTAACTCTATAGGTAATCTACCCACGTGGGAATACAGGTAACTCTATAGGTAATCTACCAAGCATAGGAATACGGGTAACTCTGTAATAGGTAATCTACCCAGCATGGGAAATACAGGTAACTCTATAGGTAATCTACCCAGCGTGGGAATACAGGTAACGCTATAGGTAATCTACCCAACATGGGGGGTACACAGATACCCAGCTATATCCTAGCTAACTCTATAGATAATCTACCCAACATGGGGGTACATAGATACCCAGCTATATCCTAGCTAACTCTATAGGTAATCTACCCAACATGGGGGGTACATAGATACCCAGCTATATCCTAGCTAACTCTATAGATTATCTACTCAACATGGGGGGGGTACATAGATACTAGATACATAGATATAACATAGACATAGATCCTAGCTAACTCTATAGATAATCTACTCAACATGGGGGGTACATAGATACTAGATACATAGATATAACATAGACATAGATTCTAGCTAACTCAAGCTAATCTACCCCAAATCAGGACACACTACACGACTGAAGAAGACATTAGAAGCGAGTGAGTTTTCACATCGCGTGCTAAAACAATAACACGAAAATATACAGTAATAATTTTTTTCTTGTCGGGAGTGGGAAGTAGTGGGGAGGGTAGGGAGAGTAGGGGGGGGGGATTGGGTAGGGGGGTTGGGTTGGGGGATGGGGGGGGGGTGGAGTTACCTTGATGACCATGTTCCCAAAAATAGAACCATAAAGTATTTCGAGCTTAAAATAGGAACAAAGAGTGCAGATCTATGACGCAAGGAGATGGGGGAGGGGGGGGGGATCAATGTTGGTGGGAGTTATATTTAGGTGTTGTTGACGAGGTATGTGTAGCGTTACGCGCGAGATATATATATATATATATATATATATATATATATATATATATATATATATATATATATATATATATATATATATATATATATAATATATATATATAAACATACAGATAGATATACAGATAAATATACACACTTACCAAAAGAATAGGGGTGGTAGGAAAAGAAAATATCAAAGTGTTCAGTGAGGATCCACAAGGTCTTCTCTGAGTACTCTTTATTTTCTTCTCCGAGGCTATGGGTCCCTACACTTGCACCAGAGGTGGTACCCCTTTATATATATATATATATATTATATATATGTCGTACCTAGTAGCCAGAACGCACTTCTCAGCCTACTATGCAAGGCCCGATTTGCCTAATAAGCCAAGTTTTCACGAATTAATATATTTTCTCTAATTTTTTTCTTATGAAATGATAAAGCTACCCATTTCATTATGTATGAGGTCAATTTTTTTTTATTGAAGTTAAAATTAACGTAGCTATATGCCCAAACCTAACCAACCCTACCTAACCTAACCTAACCTATCTTTATAGGTTAGGTTAGGTTAGGTAGCCGAAAAGGTTAGGTTAGGTAGGTTAGGTAGTCGAAAAACAATTAATTCATGAAAACTTGGCTTATTAGGCAAATTGGGCCTTGCATAGTAGGCTGAGAAGTGCGTTCTGGCTATTAGGTACGACATATATATATATAGCATTACGTAAGTAATGAAGAAATATGGTATATTTATTTACTATAATGTTGGTGCTACACGTAGTACATGATCAAGCCTATTTTTACTCTGAAATAATCTAATTTCATAACGAAATCAGACGTAAATGAGGTGAACGTTTGTCTGAGGTGAACACCAGTCTGGTGTTGACAAAGGCTTTAACAAGCCGAAACGTTCACCTCATTTCATATTTCTCTGTGGATTTTCCGCATATATATATATATATATATATATATATATATATATATATATATATATATATATATATATATATATCGTACCTAATACCCAGAATGCACCACTCGACCTACTATGCAAGGCCCGAGTTGCCTAATAGGCCGAGTGATTTTCTTTTTCAATCAATTTTTTCCAATTAGTTTAATTGAATCCTTAATATTATATTAGGGGCATACATTATTGACTTAATTATGTTAGTTTAGGTAAGGTTAAGTTAGGTTAGGTTAGGTAGGGTTCGTTAGGTTCGGTCATATACCTGTGTTCGTTTTAACTCAAATATAGAACAATTTACTCATACATAGTGAAATGAATAGCTTTATCATTTCATAAGAAAAAATTAGAAAAATATACAAATTCAAGAAAACTTGGCTTATTAGGCAAATCGCGCCTTGCATAGTAGGCCGAGTACTGCGTTCTGGCTACAACATTATATATATATATGTATATATATATATATATATATATATATATATATATATATATATATATATATATATATATATATATATAATATATATATATATATATATACATATACATATATTATATATATATATATATATACATATATATATACATATACATATATTATATATATATATATATATATATATATATATATATATACATATATTATATATATATATATATATATATATATATATATATATATATATATATATATATATATATATATATATATATATATATATATATAGGGGGGTGGTAGAAGCGAACACTCTTACGTATTCAGAGTTTAATGGCAAGTTTTTCCCTGAATGCTCTGTGTTCCCTTCTGTGAGGCTGTGGGTCTCTATAATTGCACCAGAGGTGGTACCCCCCTATATATATATATATATATATATATATATATATATATATATATATATATATATATATATATATATATATATATATATATACGTGTGTGTGTGTGTATGTGTGTGTGTGTGTGTGTGTGTGTGTGTGTGTGTGTGTGTGTGTGTGTGTGTGTGTGTGTGTGTGTGTGTGTGCGTGCTATTTTGGGCCCCTCATGGCTTGTGTCCCGTTGGGCGCCTGCTTGGAGCGGTGGGTGGGGTCGGCTTGCATGTTGAGTGTCCTGGCTGACGTGCGTGAGAGAGAGACCCAGACAGAGAGAGGGGGGGGGGAGGGAAGGGAATTATCAAGGAAAAGCGCCAAACCATTTCCGGCTATATACCACTTGGAAGGGATCAGGTTATGGATTTGAGACCGGAACAGGGGAGGGGGGGTTGAAGGAATGGTGCCCAACCACTTGAACAGTCGGGAATTGAACGCTGACCTGCATGAAGCCAGACTGTCCAGCCCCCAAGTGGTTGGAGAGAGAGAGAGAGAGAGAGAGAGAGAGAGAGAGAGAGAGAGAGAGAGAGAGAGAGAGAGAGAGAGAGAGAGAGAGAGAGAGAGAGAGAGAGCAGCGCTCTCATCATCGCATAATTATTCAAATTACTCTTTTACTCAATTTCTTTTCTGTTTACACTGCATTATTTAACACTTAATTTCAACAGAAACACTTTCGCACTTTTATTATTAATAAAGTTTCTATTGTATTGTTTAGGGTCGCTGTAATGGGATTTCTTTCATCCAACTTTTAAAATATAGTTTGATGAATTAAAAGACAGCAATCAGATTTAAGACCTTTCTTACTTCTTTCTTAGTGGTTACGTGTAAAAATGTTGAACTTTGTTATGTATCTCAAGTCCTTCAGCTCCGGTCCATCTCGCCATCTTTCTAACTGGTTTACGTCTCTATGGATGATTACCTTGTGATGATTTCGGGGCTCAACGTCCCCGCGGCCCTGTCCTCAATCAGGCCTCTTCGGACATAAGAACTAAGGATTTAATTGATTTGACTAATGGTGTAACCAGCTTCACAAGATGGTCACTTGCTTAAGCTAAACAAACTATGGGGGTTCAGATCCTCAACCCATTATGCCCCTCTCTAACTCTTTCCACCACCGTCCCACGGGATGGATATGGGGTGCATAATAAAGAAATGAAATGATCTATAATGGTCGTTTGCAATTGCAACACCCAGATCCTTATTTCTTAATTCATAATTAAATCTTATCGCCTATAGCCATTCTACACCTGTATTCCCCGTGATGTGTGAGGCACACAGGCTAACTCACTCATACTCACTCACTCACATTCATACTCACTCTCACTCACCTTCATCACCTGACACTTCACTACGTTCATATTCGTAAAAAAGATATATCACTGAGTAGATATACAGCCCATCGTCTTGTTATAGTAGTACTTATAGGAACGATGAGGACCATAGTACATATACCGACATACAGCGGAATTAGAAAGTAGAAACCGAACTATTGAGTTGGACAAACCGGAAAACTATTTTTTACTTGTGTTGCTTTGATAAACTAACCTAACCTTCCCTTCCTAGGCCTAGTACACGATATCTGAGACCTAATATAGTACCTATATCTGGTATACTAGACCTAGGAATATTTAAGTTTGATTTTTAACTTCATTTATTTTAAAAGAACGCCTTAGTAGTCAGTATATCATCATCTAAATGCTATTTATTATTAACATCTTTACTGACAAAATTTTATTTCAATTTTGCCTATTCTGAGGTACGTACGAATTCGTGACTATTGACGACCGTCACTATAGGTCCTATCTTAACAGGTGAATGGGTTGAGATATTCTAGGTAAGCCATCTTTCCCCAGCCTGCAATATTCTGAAGTTTTGTACAAGACAACATTTTAAAAAAGCAAAGGAACCTATATAGATCGAAGGCCTATATTGGCGCATACTATAGGAAAGCTCCTGTTTACATCCTCTGACGCGTTTATATACGTCAAACTTACGTTTTTAACTATCCAGTGGTCCCGTATGTCTGTTATGTTACCAAGGCATTTGTTCAAAAAATAAAAAAAAATCGTCATCCCAATTTCCAAACCAGTATTTACCCAGGTCATTCCTGATTCAAACTTGAACAATTTATATCCATTGTTTCGTGTGTTTTATTATCAGCAAAACTACGTGGACAAATCTAAATGGGACTTAACGTGGCCAAGGTATGGCTAACTAAAGAGTTATATTAACTGTCTGGTGTTAGGCTTAAAGGTTTTATCCACCTCTTGAAGTTTAGTAAGACCACACACAAGTTTACACTGACTGACCAACCACCGAGAATACTACAACCCTGGATATAATCCAGAGGTTAAGTAAACAGTGTATATTTACCGAGAATTGGGGTATATTATATATATATATATATATATATATATATATATATATATATATATATATATATATATATATATATATATATATATATATATATATGTCGTACCTAGTAGCCAGAACGCACTTCTCAGCCTACTATGCAAGGCCCGATTTGCCTAATAAGCCAAGTTTTCCTGAATTAACATATTTTCTCTATTTTTTTCTTATCAAATGATAAAGCTACCCATTTCATTATGTATGAGGTCAATTTTATTTTATTGGAGTTAAAATTAACGTAGATATATGACCGAACCTAACCAACCCTACCTAACCTAACCTAACGTATCTTTATAGGTTAGGTTAGGTTAGGTAGCCGAAAAAGTTAGGTTAGGTTACGTAGGTTAGGTAGTCGAAAAACAATTCGTGAAAACTTGGCTTATTAGGCAAATCAGGCCTTGCATAGTAGGCTGAGAAGTGCGTTCTGGCTACTAGGTACGGCATACATATTATATATATATATTTATATATATATATATATATATATATATATATATATATATATATATATATATATATATATATATATATATATATATCTCAATTGATGTATATGTTCCCATTAAATTGCATTATTGCTAACGCTTTTAGATTATAAACACAAGTATATCTTTTACCTTATTCGGTACTTTTATTCATTGATTATTTTTGATGCATTTTTTTGTTCATTCTGATTTTCCAACATTGCCCAGCTAATATCTGGGAACTCTTATATTACCTAAGCTCTGGCCCCTGGCATTTCTCAGCACTAAACAGCATCTGTCAATAAGTTCATCCACTTTAAATGTCAATCCAGATGGCCTTGCAGCGATTATGTTTTTCTCTGAATTGATTTCTGGCCTTATTTTTCATCGTCTACAAGTCTGAGAACGTGAACTATACAATGTCCGTCTGAGCGTATGTATAAAGTTCAGCCTATCAATTCTTGCTTAATGGCCTTTTCCACAGCTAATTTTTGTTCCCCCCTTGCAACAGTCCTTCAACTGCAAGTTTGACTTTACTTATTCTCAGTAGTTTCATTCCACTCACAAGATGTTTAACTAAATCAGAGTTTAAAATTATCCGCAACGCTTTAATTCTCGTCAGTATAGTAAGTTACAACAACAAATCTCTCCTCCCCCCCCATCTGATGATTACAATTTATGCACAGTGCAGGTGCTGCTCAGGTCTGAGATAATTGCTCAGGTCCCGTCACGGAGCATAGGTCCGTGACGGGACAGAACTCGCGACTATCTCAGAACACAACGCGTACCCACTACCGAACAGAACTCGTGCCCACAATCGGAGTGAACACGTACCCGGAAATCGAAGAGAACACGTGCCCACAAATGGACAGAGCACGTGACCACAAATGGACAGAACACGTGCCCACAAATGGACAGAATACGTGCTCACAAATGGACAGCACACGTGCCCACAAATGGACAGAATACGTGCCCACAAATGGACAGAACACGTGGCCACAAATGGACAGAATACGTGCCCACAAATGGACAGAACACGTGCCCACAAATGGACAGAACACGTGGCCACAAATGGACAGAATACGTGCCCACAAATGGACAGAACACGTGGCCACAATTGGACAGAACACGTGCAAACAAATGGAGAGAACACGTGTCTCCTGCTACAATACATACCAATTCATTTCCATTCCCTGTAATTATATCTTTACTGCGTAATATCCTCGATAATATTGGTGGCAGAGCTATGACTTGGTGGAGAGTGACCCTTAGGGGGCCCCCTTACCCTCCCTTTCCCCATTTCCCCTCATTCACCCTCCGTCGCTCCTCTCCCCTCTCACTCTCCCCTCACCCTCTCACTCTCCCCTCACCCTCTCACTCTCCCCTCACCCTCTCACTCTCCCCTCACCCTCAGGACCTGCCAAGGCGCCATATGGCAGGCGCTGCCAGTGATTGCTCTGTCCAGTTGTTTCCTCAATAAAAAATATCAATTACTGGCAATTGTTGTGAGAGCGTAAAACACAATATAACGACCTAACGCAGTAGATCAATACCGCTGTTTATTATGAGGTGTTGTGAGTGACTTTTCTAAGAATACTTCTCGTGAAGTAATACATGAGAGAAAATCAACACGCACGTGGGAGGTGGAGATGGTGGAGGCACGCGCCATACACAGCTTTAAATAAATATATGTCACCTCTAGAGCACCCATAGATTATCAGTCGTAGCGCATTCTTCACAAGTACACCGACTCCGCGCCTTGAAGCATATAAAGCCAAAATTTAGAAAAAAAAAGTACAAAGGTTTGTAGGAAGACTAGTGCCAGAGTTAAGAGGGTTAAGCTACGAGGACAGGCTAGTGGAACTATATTATATATATATACATATATATACATATATATACATATATATACATATATATACATATATATACATATATATACATATATATACATATATATACATATATATACATATATATACATATATATACATATATATACATATATATACATATATATACATATATATACATATATATACATATATATATATATATTGGTGTATACTGGCAGCAGGTTTTCTTTCAAACATGTTTCATTGAATATGACCGCATATTCTGTATTTATTATTTTCTGGTTTAGGGCTTCTATCCCTCTAACTATTTTCTTAGCATCAGGGCTTAATTGGAATAGGAGTTCTCCAAAACTCATTTTCGTACTTTTAAGGTGAAGAAAAGAAGTGATTTACTATAGAGTGTATTACACTTATTTGTATAATTTGCACGACGTTTCGAACCTCCATGGTTCATTCTCAAGTGAACAATCTTACAATACTAGTTGATTTTATACCCGCATTAGGTCAGGTGATAATACAATGAAGGTGAAAAACATGGGGGGATACATAAGGGATAAACATAGGGGCTGCAGAAGGCTTATTGGCCCATACGAGGCATCTCCTATCTAAACACAAAGATTAATCCAGTGTAATTGGCCTGTTATGTTGGACATTGTCTTCTGTGTTGGCATCGATATGTTCTTGTCTTGTCCTTACTCTCATGGTGGGTAGAGTAAATAGTTCCGTGATTTGGGTGTTCATGGTAGGTCGCTCTATTCTTATGTGAATTGCCTCAAGAATTTGTAATCTTCTTGAATCTTGGGTTTTATCTATTATGCAAGTATTCTTGTTCAACATTTCTCTTGTTAGAGTAATGTCATGGGCTTGTCTCATGTGATTCCTAGGGGCACCAGATTGAAGATGGCATGTCAAACGCCTCGTCAGCTTGGTCGACGTCATACCTATGTACTTACATTGAAGGTTACATCCTTCGTGGGGGCAAGTGTACATGTATACAACGCTTGACTGCTGTAGAGGGTTCTCCGTCGGCTTCGGGCTGTTTTTGATAAGGAGTTCGGAAGTCTTCTTGGTTTTGTAGAATATTATCAGGTTTATGTTTTGGTTAGGAGTAGTGCTTTTTACAGTAAAAAGCACTACTCCTAACCAAAACATAAACCTGATAATATTCTACAAAACCAAGAAGACTTCCGAACTCCTTATCAAAAACAGCCCGAAGCCGACGGAGAACCCTCTACAGCAGTCAAGCGTTGTATACATGTACACTTGCCCCCACGAAGGATGTAACCTTCAATGTAAGTACATAGGTATGACGTCGACCAAGCTGACGAGGCGTTTGACATGCCATCTTCAATCTGGTGCCCCTAGGAATCACATGAGACAAGCCCATGACATTACTCTAACAAGAGAAATGTTGAACAAGAATACTTGCATAATAGATAAAACCCAAGATTCAAGAAGATTACAAATTCTTGAGGCAATTCACATAAGAATAGAGCGACCTACCATGAACACCCAAATCACGGAACTATTTACTCTACCCACCATGAGAGTAAGGACAAGACAAGAACATATCGATGCCAACACAGAAGACAATGTCCAACATAACAGGCCAATTACACTGGATTAATCTTTGTGTTTAGATAGGAGATGCCTCGTATGGGCCAATAAGCCTTCTGCAGCCCTTATGTTTATCCCTTATGTATCCCCCCATGTTTTTCACCTTCATTGTATTATCACCTGACCTAATGCGGGTATAAAATCAACTAGTATTGTAAGATTGTTCACTTGAGAATGAACCATGGAGGTTCGAAACGTCGTGCAAATTATACAAATAAGTGTAATACACTCTATAGTAAATCACTTCTTTTCTTCACCTTAAAAGTACGAAAATGAGTTTTGGAGAACTCCTATTCCAATTAAGCCCTGATGCTAAGAAAATAGTTAGAGGGATAGAAGCCCTAAACCAGAAAATAATAAATACAGAATATGCGGTCATATTCAATGAAACATATATATATATATATATATATATATATATATATATATATATATATATATATATATATATATATATAATGTGTCGTACCTAGTAACCAGAAAGCACTTCTCACCCTACTGTGCAAGGCCCGATTTGCCTAATGAGCCAAGTTTTCCTGAATTTATATATTTTTCTAATTTTTTTTCTTATGAAATGATTAAGCTATCCATTTCACTATGGATGAGTTAATTTTTTAAAATTTGAGGAAAAACTAACGTAGATATATGACCGAACCGAACCTATCCTACCCTACCTAACCTAACCTAACCTAGCATAACCTAACCTAAACTAACATAACTAAGTCAATAATTTATGTTCTTAATATAATATAATAATAATAATTCAAATAAATCAATTGGAAACAATTTGTTAAAAAAAAATCCCTTGGCCTATTAGGCAAATCGGGCACTGCATAGTAGGGCAAGAAATGCATTCTGGCTACTAGGTACGACATGGTGCTACATAGCCTTCCCGGTTTGGTGCCTTCTATTGATAATTACTTACTAGGTACATTATATATTATTTGGGGCCTTGCATAGTAGGCTGAGAAGTGAGTTCTGGCTACTAGGTACGACATATATATATATATATATATATATATATATATATATATATATATATATATATATATATATATATATATATATATATATATATATATATATAATATAATATATATATATATATATATATATATATATATATATACATATATACATATATATATATATATATATATATATTATATATATATATATATTATATATATATATATATTATATATATATATATATTATATATATATATATATATATATATATATATATATATATATATATATATATATATATATATATATATCCCTTAATCAACAGTGAAAGCCTCCACACCAAGAGGAACGAAAATATACTTCATTAAATTTTTCCTGACCGGAGCAACCAGAAGAAATGCCTCCTATCACAGTCTACTATAACGAATCGTAGCGTAAATCTGTAGTGTCTCTTGACAGACACATTGTGAAATAGATTCTGTAGCGCATTAGTCTACGTCCCCTGCTTATTATAAACGGGGATCCCGGATTCGATCCACGGGGTTTGGGCAACAGAGACGGTTGGGTACGTTTCCTTTCATCTGATGTGTCTGCTCACCGGCTTCCAGTAAATAGGTATACCAGGGGAGTTAGACAACTGTTGTGTGGGGTAATATCGGAGGGGGGGGGGGGATGTATAGTAGGCATAGGGGGACAATGGTAAACTTTACCGAGTCTTTTGTCCCTGACAATTGGTTTACCCAATGGTAAACCAGAATCATAAGTATGTGCTCCAATATCATAAAAATAGCTAAGGAATATATCTATGTTCATTCCTCAGAGGTGTTATGCGGGTATACCTTGGCATATTTTGGCTATTTCCTATCTCTTCATTTCTCAGTCTTTTATATTCTTTCGTCTCTGCCTCTCCTCTCTTCCTTTACCTCTGCCCACCTTCTCTTACTTTGATTCCTCTTCCTATGCCTCTCCTTCTCTATGTCTATATCTACAATATTAACAAGAGGAGAATGGGGAGAGAGCCTTCTGGTCTGCAATACTGATCTTAGTCCAGATATGAGATTTTCATTAAAAAAAATTAAGATGACGACCGGGCCGCGGGGACGCTAAGCCCCGAAAAATCCTCAAGGAAACCTCTATCCTTCAGTATCAGCTATAACAGAGCAATAGACAATTATACTCTATTTCCTCTCATTTTCCTCTATATTTACTCATTACACTTTGTTTTTAACTTTTCTTACTCATTTCTCCTATTCTGACCCCTTCCTCCAATCTTTGCCTCTCTTATCTCCTTACCTCCCTCCCCTTCTCCCTCTGTCCATCATTCTCCCTCCCTATCACAGCAAAAGCCATCGTTTACTAATGGGAAAGGCAACAATGGGTTGCCTGAGGCTGGAAGTAATGAAATATTAACCCAAACAATTCTGTGATAGTCTATAACAGAAGAGGCAGGCCGCGCACACCCACACTCCCTCTTCCCCCACTTTCCCATTTCCCCAGTCCTCTTTGTCTCATCCTTACTCCTGTCCTCTCTACCCTCTTCTCCTCTCCCCTTGTTCTCTTCCATTCTCCTCTTCTCTCACCTTCCTCACTCATGTCCTTGTCTTTTTGTCCCTCTTCCCGTTTCGTAACTCCATATACCTTCCCTTTTTGTGTCCCCCTCTTCCTGTTTCGTAACTCCATATACCTTCCCTTTTTCTGTTTCTAATTGGTGAATTATGCCATCTGCATGGGCCGACACTATAAACTCCCTGGGGACAATGACATTAGAGAAATGACAATTATAACTCTCTATTATACCATTCTATGATGACTCTCTTATGACTGTTTCCAATACAGTATTTACAATAAATTATTTCCTTATAGTATTTGTAATACCTACCATTCACTGCAGCTGTATAGCGTGTGTTCATGACGCGTTATTTTCTGAGTGTTATACCTTTATTAACACTGAATTTGTGCTTCATCTTCAGAAAATGTAAATAATCAGGAATTGTTGATTCAAAATTGGCCCAGTTGCAGCACACCATTGAAACAACGTATGCTTCGTTACAACGAACCGCAGTTATGGTATGGTATGGTATGCAGTTATCCCCTCCCTTATGCAGTTACTTATGCAGTTACTCATGCAGTTACCCCCTCCCTTATGCAGTTACTTTCTCCTTCCAGTCTATCTTTCCCTGACTGAAGTCTCCTCTGATAAGAAGTCGGCATCGATCCCCACTTGCGACAAGAGAGTGCCCTTTCTATTATAGCAATAACTGCCATGTTGCTTCTTGCATACTCCCTGTCTGGGGTCTTCTGTTATTTATTGCAGGGTTATATATCGTTACAGTCTTCGGTTCTCCCGTCGTCATGGTGACTGTTATGGAGTGCCTGGCACGCCCCCTCGCACCCTGGGATATATATCTATCTCCGCTTATATTCCATATTCCTTTCTTATCAGCAGGGTCACTCCTCCTCGCCTTCTCTTCCCTCTCATTCCTTATTATATTGCTGTCCTGGGGAAACACTGTATTTGTTATGACGTCTGACAATCTCGTTTCAAGTGTGTGTGTACTTATCTAGGTGTGCTTGCGGGGGATGAGCTCTGGCTCTTTGGTCCCGCCTCTCAACTGTCAATCAACAGGTGTACAGATTCCTGAGCCTATTGGGCTCTATCATATCTACACTTGAAATTATGAATGGAGTCAGCCTCGACCACATCACTGCCTAATGCATTCCATTTGTCAACTACTCTGACACTGAAAAAGTTCTTTCTAATATCTCTGTGGCTCATTTGGGCACTCAGTTTCCACCTGTGTCCCCTAGTGCGTATGCCCCCTTGTGTTAAATAGCCTGTCTTTATCTACCCTATCAATTCCCTTCAGAATCTTGAATGTGGTGATCATGTCCCATGTTAAACATAATCTCACTCCACAAATTCTCTTGTGTCAATTACATTTTCAAAACCCTGTTCTTAAATGCAAATCCTGCTCTGAAACTCTCCCTGGACAGATGCAATGGACCCACATTGTAAGCGTGCAACAAACCACACACCACACAAAGGTGTGTGTGTGTGTGTGTGTGTGTGTGTGTGTGTATGTGTGTGTGTGTGTGTGTGTATGTGTGTGTGTGTGTGTGTTTACTAGTTGTGTTTTGCGGGGGTTGAGCTCTGCTCTTTCGGCCCGCCTCTCAACTGTCAATCAACTGTTTACTGCTACTTTCCCCCCCCCCACACACCCCCCCCCAGGAAGCAGCCCGTGACAGCTGACTAACTCCCAGGTACCTATTTACTGCTAGGTAACAGGGGCACTTAGGGTGAAAGAAACTTTGCCCATTTGTTTCTGCCTCGTGCGGGAATCGAACCCGCGCCACAGAATTACGAGTCCTGCGCGTTATCCACCAGGCTACGAGGCCCCAATTGCAGGGTTAATTGTGTGTGTGTGTGTGTGTGTGTGTGTGTGTGTGTGTGTGTGTGTGTGTGTGTGTGTGTGTGTGTGTGTGTGTGTGTGTATGTGTGTGTGTGTATGTGTGTGTGTGTATGTGTGTGTGTGTATGTGTGTGTGTGCTCACCTATATGTACTCACCTATATGTGCTTGCAGGATCGAGCATTGACTCTTGGATCCCGCCTTTCTAGCTATCGGTTGTTTACAGCAATGACTCCTGTCCCATTTCCCTATCATACCTAGTTTTAAAAGTATGAATAGTATTTGCTTCCACAACCTGTTCCCCAAGTGCATTCCATTTTTCTACTACTCTCACGCTAAAAGAAAACTTCCTAACATCTCTGTGACTCATCTGAGTTTCCAGTTTCCACCCATGTCCCCTCGTTCTGTTATTATAACGTGTGAACATTTCATCTATTTCCACTTTGTCAATTCCCCTGAGTATTTTATATGTCCCTATCATATCTCCTCTCTCCCTTCTTTTCTCTAGTGTCGTAAGGTTCAGTTCCTTCAGCCGCTCTTCATATCCCATCCCTCGTAGCTCTGGGACAAGCCTCGTCGCAAACCTCTGAACCTTCTCCAGTTTCTTTATGTGTTTCTTCAGGTGGGGGCTCCATGATGGCGCGGCATACTCTAAGACGGGTCTCACGTAGGCAGTGTAAAGCGCCCTAAAAGCTTCCTCATTTAGGTTTCTGAATGAAGTTCTAATTTTCGCCAGTGTAGAGTACGCTGCTGTCGTTATCCTATTTATATGTGCCTCAGGAGTTAGATTAGGTGTCACATCCACTCCCAGGTCTCTTTCTCGAATCGTTACAGGTAGGCTGTTCCCCTTCATTGTGTACTGTCCCTTTGGTCTCCTGTCACCTGATCCCATTTCCATAACTTTACATTTACTGGTGTTAAACTCCAGTAGCCATTTCCCTGACCATCTCTGCAGCCTGTTTAAGTCCTCTTGGAGGATCCTACAATCCTCGTCTGTCACAACTCTTCTCATTAATTTTGCGTCATCTGCAAACATTGACATGTATGATTCCACTCCTGTAAACATATCATTTACGTAAATTAGAAAGAGGATTGGTCCCAGCACCGATCCTTGAGGTACTCCACTTGTTACTGTTCGCCAGTCCGACTTTTCGCCCCTTACCATTACCCTCTGGCTCCTTCCTGTTAGGTAGTTCTTCACCCATACGATGGAGCGCTGACCACAAAAAAATGCCACAGGCCCCTGTATGTGAATGCCGGAAGGAGGGTGCGGGAGAGAGAGAGAGAGAGAGAGAGAGAGAGAGAGAGAGAGAGAGAGAGAGAGAGAGAGAGAGAGAGAGAGAGAGAGAGAGAGAGAGAGATAGATGTGTGTGTGTGTGTGTGTGTGTGTGTGTGTGTGTGTGTGTGTGTGTGTGTGTGTGTGTGTGTGTGTGTGTGTGTGTGTATGTGTGTGTGTGTATATGTGTGTGTGTGTATGTGTGTGTGTGTGTGTAATAAAAACAAACAACAAAGAAATGTTATGTTGAATTAAGGTCCCCTTTCCAGAAATTAAAACCGGGTTAGTAATCCACCCCCCACCCCCTGGAGGACGTGATCTACCAATCATGTCCACCAATTCATTTCCACACACCGTGAAAATGTTTACCATGAAGCCGCTCGTTGAATAGACAAACAACCCCCCCCCCCCCTGACGGATCCTCTTCAGCAGGCGTCAGGTGACTCCGGCCCGGTCTCCCGGGGGACGTCACCCGATCTAGCGCCGCGGACGTCCACTGGCCGCTATATAAATATTAATTACGTTCCCCCTCGCACTCCAGAGGAACTCAATTCTCACCGACAATATGGTAGCAAATCGCTCCTGAGCTGAGGCTAATGAAGAGACTGAGAGAGAGAGAGGGAGAGGAATGGGTGAGAGAGAGAGAGGAATGGGTGAGAGAGAGGGAGGGAAAGTGGAGGGGGGTGGGTTATAGGAATACTGGTGAGAGGGAAGGAAGGGAAGATAGAATGGGGGAGAGGGGGAGAGAGAGGAAACGAAAAACTCCCATAAAACCCGTCCATCCATCATCGCAGTTTTTCCCTAATTTACCATTCTGCCCTTCGCGGCCTATCGCTCACCCATACCCGGCCTCCCTCACACCAAATGAGGCGAAACACTGTGGAACTCGGGCCGCCGGCACGTGGTACCAGCCGTTCCACACCCCCTTAATTGACTGGTGGTTAATACGATTGATCTGCCACGACACTTTTGAGCCAAGGGGACAAAAAAAAAAATCACAGTTCTCCCTTCACGGTAGCCTACACCCCCCCACCCCCCGCCAGCCACCCCCAACCTAAAACCACGCCCCCACCCTCCCCCTCTACCAAACCCAGCGCGCGCTGGCTCTAATTTGCGTTGTACGCGGCTAATGGCGTCACCATAGAAGCGTGACTTGATGTTACGCGGCCTCTGTGGGTTGTGCCAGGGGTGGGAAATAGTTCCCGTGAGGGGGGAAGGGGCAGAGTGAGGAGGGGGGGGGGTAGGAGAAGGGGGGTGGAATACGGTAACCTAGCGATGGTAATGTGAGGGGAGTAGTGTTGTAATGATGTGCGGGGAAGTATAGCTGGTAGTGTAGTGCTGGTGTGATGAAAATACACTAGCACATTGATGGCGTGAGGAAGGGTGTATATATATTAAACTATGATGAAGTTTCACAATTATACACCTTCAGTGTATAACTCAATGTATAAGTGTATAACCTATGTATAACTCTGGGGCTACAATCACTAAAAACTAAAATCTCACATTTCTTGCATGTGATGCCTGGAGAAACGAATCACTAACACAAGTTACGAGATTCTGACTTACATCAGCACCAAGCCGCGCGTGTAGATTACTTCCGTCTAGACCTCAACATAAGACAACGTTGTTTTAGATTCAACTACTGGGAACAAAAACGTTCCAAGTAGCACGGGCTATGGCGAGCCCGTTGTGGACTTACCTGGCACAAGAGAGGGGCTGTAACTTGTGATAAGACAACATTCCCACAGGCCGAGCCAGTTACGCACATCCACAGACCAAGTCAGTTACGCACAATCACAGACCAAGTCAGTTACGCACATTCACAGACCAAGTCAGTTACGCACAATCACAGACCAAGTCAGTTACGCACATTCACAGACCAAGTCAGTTACGCACATTCACAGACCAAGTCAGTTACGCACAATCACAGACCAAGTCAGTTACGCACATTCACAGACCAAGTCAGTTACGCACATTCACAGACCAAGTCAGTTACGCACGAAGAAGTATAACCACATCACTGAAGTACCCCCCCCCCATGCATTCGCCTACTCCCTCCCCCCAACACACACAGAATAACTATATATTATCTAGCGGTCACACCGCAAAGCTAAGCCGGGTTGAAGTAACGCAGAGGGAGAATCACATTCAACATTACAATTTATAGATTGACTTAAACAGCTAGTAATAATACATTAATACTATAATAATAACTGTAAAATGACGATCCTAATATGTTAAACAGTTAGGCCTCTTTAGGTCTTTAAGTTAGTTAGTTAGTTAGTTAGTTAGTTCTTTAATTTCCATCTTTAATTAAATTCAGCGTTTGTTAAATATACTCTCCAGACTGCCTAAATGCCCATTGTGCCTTCCTAAATACTTATATCTAGCCTTTCTAAATGCATCTAGCCTCTGTCAATGCTTATCTAGCCTTCCTAAATGCTTACTTAGTCTGCCTAAATGTTTATCACGTCTTCCTTAGTGACTACCTCGCCTTCCTTAATTAAGGCTAACCTTACGCTTCTTAATGCCTAACTATCCTTAAGGTTTAAGTTGCCTTGCTGCCTTCATACAAACGCTCATATCTTACCTTCCTGGGGGAGCAAACCCAGTACTATGCACGTCATTAAGGCAGACTGGCGCTCCTTAGGGACATAAACAAAAAATCTCGAAGTCGAAAAATCGTCCTTCGAATCCCTCGCGCGCGTAATATCTTTGTTTTGCTTTCAAGCACCAGAGGCGCGCGTACGTCGCCGCATTTGACAGCTTAATCAATCACTGCTAGTAGCCGAGTGCGTCAAAGCACAACACACACAAGAAAGGGGCATGGCATGATCGCAGTTCGGGCTGGGGGACACGGGACTACTGTGGTAGTGGTGGTGGTTTAATCTCCGCGCCCATGTCAGTAACATATTGGGATTTGGGTTCGAGTCTTGGGTGTTGCTTATCTTCGTGTCTGAGGTCTGCGTATAGCTGGGTCTCTGCGATTTGGCTCTTGTTTAGTTTGTACTAGGCTTGGTTTGGTTGTTTGGATTGCGCTAGACCTGACTTAACTGTTGTTTGGATTGAGCTAGGCTTGGCTTAGCTGTTGAGAGAGGAGATATGATAGGAACATATAAAATACTCAGGGGAATTGACAAAGTGGAAATAGATGAAATGTTCACACGTAATAATAACAGAACGAGGGGACATGGGTGGAAACTGGAAACTCAGATGAGTCACAGAGATGTTAGGAAGTTTTCTTTTAGCGTGAGAGTAGTGGGAAAATGGAGCGGGTTGTGGAAGCAAACTCTATTCATACTTTTAAAATTAGTATGATAGGGAAATGGGACAGGAGTCATTGCTGTAAACAACCGATGGCTGGAAAGGCGGGATCCAAGAGCCAATGCTCGATCCTGCAAGCACAAATAGGTGAGTACACACACACACGCGGGGAACTTGTTATATCTCTAAGTGTATTTTTCACTGGTCATTCTTTTAGTACTCGTGTAAATATCCTTCTGACAGATGTCTAATTAATTTTGTTTACCCGGATATCTGTTGTGCATTGCTCTCTCTCTCTCTCTCTCTCTCTCTCTCTCTCTCTCTCTCTCTCTCTCTCTCTCTCTCTGTCTCTCTCTCTCTCTCTCTGTCTCTCTGTCTCTCTGTCTCTCTGTCTCTCTCTCTCTCTCTGTCTCTGTCTCTGTCTCTGTCTCTGTCTCTGTCTCTGTCTCTGTCTCTGTCTCTGTCTCTGTCTCTGTCTCTGTCTCTGTCTCTCTCTGTCTCTGTCTCTGTCTCTGTCTCTGTCTCTCTCTCTCTCTCTCTCTCTCTCTCTCTCTCTCTCTCTCTCTCTCTCTCTCTCTCTCTCATTTGTCCTCCTTTTATGCCTACTTTTGGCTTCTTTGGAGTCCTCCAAACGCAGAACCCAACACTACTCTCATCAGCCCCTATTGTCTCCCCCCCTCTTCACTCCTACTCTGTCCCCCCTCACCTACGTCTCTCCCCCTCCCCTCGTCTCATCCCCTCACCCCTCACCCACTCCTGGTTCTTTCACGCCCTTTTCTTTAAAATACACAAATACTTACTTCTCTCGATTCCCATCCCCCATTTCACCTATCGTATTGCACCCCCCCCCCACTTACTCATTGTTCGCACCCCTCCCCCTTTAAATGGATAGGTTGATTAAAGAGAGGGTGCATAAGATGGGTGAGAAACCATAAGATGAGTAAGAAGGGCGTGCGAAAGGTGAGTAAAGATTGGGGGGAAGGGTGCCTACAGTAAGCATGGAGGAGGGGGGGGGGAGGGGAACACGGTGCCATGCGATTGCCTTGTCTCAGAAGCCAGACATAGATATACATAGATATATAAGCATACTTAGCAAAACGGTATATATAAAAATATTGTGAATTCCTCACAATGCAGGAACATGATAAAGTTACGCCCTTGCTAAGGTTGCAGTAAATAGTTACATTACTTAATAATAAGACCGTTACTTAATATTATTAATAATACTTAATAATAATATTATTATTAAGTAATCTCCGTCTTCTCACATGGTCAGGAGGTCAAGAAGGATAAGAGGACTGGACCATACAGCACCGCTCCTGTGCCAGGTAAGTCCAACCCGGGCTCACCATAGTCCGTGCTACTTGGACCTTGTTGTTCCGAGTAGCTGAATCTAAAACGACAACAACAGGATAACAGCCTCATTAGACGTTGAGATGCAAGCCTCGTCCTAAACACACACTCAGACCTTGACACAGCACTCAGGAGAAGGGAATTATCAGGGGAAATTATAAGCGCCAAGCCATTGCGACTATATAGCACTTGGAAGGGGGTAAGGAACGGGATTTGGGATGGGACGGTGGATGGGGGTAAGGAACGGTGCCCAACCACTTGGGATGGACGGGAGAGCAACGGTCTCGCTTCATGCAGGTCGGCGATCAATCCCTGATCGTCCAGGTGTTTGGGCATCATTCCTTTCCCCCGTCCCATCCCAAATCCTTATCCTGATCCCTTCCAAATGCTATATAGTCGTAATGGCTTGGCGCTTTATAGTCCTGAATGCCTCATCAAGGTCTAAGTATGTGTTTTGGACGAGACTCGCATCTCAACGTCTAATATGAGACTGTTATCGATTGATGAAGATTAAGCCACCCAAAACATGGCACGGGCATGAATATCCCGTAAGTGGTGGCCCTTTTGAGCCATTACCAGTATCAATAGATGATACTGGAGATCTGTGGAGGTGCGACTGCACCCTGCGTGACGGGAGATGTCTCCCGTGAGACCGCTATCATAGCTCCAATCCTCTTAAACTTCTTGACCTCATGCAGGCGATGAGTCACAATAACGTGGCTGAAGTATGTCGTCGTCCCTTCAATTTCTAGTGTGTGGTCTGGTCAACTTCTTGACCTCCTGAGCATGTCGCCTCTATTCCCAAGTGCCGATGTACCTACGGAAATGACTTCTATGGAATTATGGTCAGGTGTCCTTTCTGTAATCCTGCTATTCTGGGAACTGGAGCCGACCCCAAGAGCTTGAGGCAAAAGCTCTTTCGACTTTGCTATGAGTAGTCTCTATAGGTAGAGATTTCAGAAGCAGCTAATAGAGGTTTTCGTCAGGATGCTATCCCTCGTAACCCTCTCCGTGCGTCAAGGAAACACAGCACCGCTCAGGTCGGGTAAGATCACTACGGGGTCACCATAGTCCGTGCTACTTGCCCCGCTCCTGTGCCAGGTAAGCTACAGGTTCATCATAGCCCGTACTACTTGGAACCTGTTCCCAGTAGCTGAATCTATAACAACAACAACAACACCTCAAGGAACGCGGCTAATGAGTGAGTGACAGCGAAAGATTTGGTTTCTTTTTTTTGCAATGTGTATTATCTGGAACTTATGTTTGTCTGTACTTATTTTCCATCGTTTTTCACAGCTGTTTGTGAATTTAATTGCTGCCTTAGTTTTGTTGACCTGTAGCGAATTTGATAGTTCTGGCTGGCATACTATTCGACTGGTTGATCAACCTAAATGCCAGCCCCGGCCCGAAACGCTTTGCGTAATAGTGGCTTTAGGCATTGTATGTACTAGCTCTATCTATAAAGCCAACAAACTCTGTAAAATCTCTTTATGTATGTACCTTTACCTAAATAAATATTATTATTATTATTATTATAAATGTGTTAATAAAAACAATTTTTTTTCCTGAATTTTCCTGGTTTTCTGCAGTCAGCTTGGTCAGAAACGTCTGACGAAGCCTACAGGAAAGTCTATAGTTAGAAAAGCCTATACATCTGTAGGTTTATTTGGTCATTCTATTTTTTTGCTGTATTTTGTTTTGCAGAATACTTCCAGCTCATCTTGTCGTGGAAGATGTAGTCTTTGTAGTCTGAAAGACCCGTTTGTATTATTGTTGTTTAAGATTCGCTGCCAGGAACAAAGAGTTCCAGGCAGCACGGGCTATGGTGAGCCCGTAGACCCATTTGTAGTCTCTTGTGTTCGTTAGTTAGTCCACTGTGTGTTATATGTTGCAGAAGAGTGTTATACCTGGTGTGCAGTGATACGAGCGCCTCAGTGAAGGGGTGGTGGTGTTGTGGGGTCATTACATGAACATATACCATATGTCATCATATGACATATATGATGACATATATGACATATGTATGACATATATATGACATATGTATGACATATGATGACATATGACATATGTAGGTCATTATATGAGCATATATACTACGGGAGTATATATGTTCCTTCGTGC
>NC_091196.1:30701212-30721212 GCF_040958095.1 Procambarus clarkii
GCAGAGATGTAGCTCCACCAACAACATCAACAGCAGAGATGCAGCTCCACCAACAACATCAACAGGCATCTCGACACAGAAACATCAATCCACCAAGATATCAACCATCATCCAGCTTCCATGACAGTTCCACCCCCCCCCCCTTCCCCACCCCCCCCCTCCTTTCCTTGACAGCGATGCAGGTTTGCAACAGCAACTGCCCCTTTCCCCCCTTCCCCTTTACCAGCACTCCCACACCGGCTATAGAAGGAGGATCAAGCACACTAGATAGCGGCCTGGTTATCTAGGCTGGGAATCCAGTTAAAAGCACAGCTCTGAAAATAACTTTCTTGGGGTTATCGCCTGGTGGCATCTCCAGCTATAGCCAGATGCTAACGTTTCTTGGTCATGTTTTCGCTGATGCTTGTAACTTGTAAAATTAACTCTGTAAAATTTAACTTTTTCGTCGTATTAAATAGAATTAAGGACACAAAATTCTATCCACGATGACACATGCTTAAAGTTTTATTTTTTCATATATTTAATTCTAATATTAGCCCATGTAAACTCGTATGGAGTTTAACAGAATACCTCAACAAGTTTTACAATGATTATGCGCAATCTGTTTTCTCTAACGCAATCTTCGTAAATGATTTAGGTCAACATTAACTAACCATTAACCCAACAGTTAAAGTGAAATAAATTGATAAATGAAATATATGTGATTTTAAGTCGAGTGCGTTATAAAAAACACGTTAATAGATGTTTTTTATTTAAGATGTTCCAGGCTGATATATGTGGTAGTGTCGGAGTTAGCATATTGGTGATGGTTATCTGGGTGAGTGAGGCCGCTGATGGCCATCTCTTGCGGTCAGCTCAATTGCCTTAAACCAGATTTGATTATGGGTTTTATAATCATCACCATCTCTCTCTCTCTCTCTCTCTCTCTCTCTCTCTCTCTCTCTCTCTCTCTCTCTCTCTCTCTCTCTCCCCCACTGCTCTCCTCCCCAGTCTCGTTTCTCCAATTTTCTCCTCAGTTTTTTGAGCTTTCAGTGCTTCTCTTCTGCACTATCCAATTTTATTTCTTCCTACTGATATCTCTCTCTCTCTCTCTCTCTCTCTCTCTTCTTGGTTTGTCTTCTTCGCCTCTTCTCGTTCTCTTACTTCCCTATTTCAAAATATGCTCTGCATAAACAATGCATACAAAAAACTATTTCAGATCGTTTACACGTCCAATGTTTGCTCAAATCCAATATGTTAGTTTAGATCCCATGCTAGCTCTAATCCCATATTGGCTCAGGTTCTATGCTGGCCCAAATCCTATGTGGCCTCAGATCACATGTTGGTTCAAACCCTACGTTGGCTCAGATCCTATGATGGCTCAAATCCTATGTTTGAATCAAATCCTCTGTGGGTTCAGATCCTTCCAACGGCTCCATTGCTGTTCGTTATTCTCAGTGGGCTCTTCCGTCTACATCTCTTCCCGTCCATTAATACCTTGTGGCTGGTAGCCTTGTTCGAAGACGTCTTTGGCTTGCTTGACTTGGTCGAAGACGAGGGGAAGGAGGAAGCTGGTTGGCCAGGTCGAAGACATGGAGCTGGTTGACTTTGTCGAAAACACAGCTGATGGACTTGGTCGAAGACACGGGGCTGGTAGACTTGGTCGAAGACGAGGGAGCTGCTTGGCCAGGTGGGAGAATTGAAGCTGGTTGACTTGGTCGAAGAAACTGAGCTGGTTGGCTGGCAGTAGTTTCCGTCTAAATATCCCCTTTCCCTTCCCCCTCGCCCATCAGACATACAACGAAACCAGCAACCAGAAGATGATTAATGAGAATGTTGCAGGATGAATGTTGTATACCATATATACAAGTATAGCTTATCTCCCGCTTTTCCCAACCACTTGGGGTGGACAGTAGAGCGACGGTCTTACTTCTGGCAGGTAGGCGTTCAATTCCCGATCATCCAAGTGGTTGGGCACCATTCATTCCCCCCCCCCTCCGTCCCATCCCAAATTCTTATCCTGACCCCTTCCAAGTGCTATATAGTCGTAGTGACTGGGCGCTTTCTCCTGATAGATCCCTATCCTGGTTTTGTCTGACAGGAAACACGAGAAATTGTTGCTCCCGCGCGCGCGCTCACACACACACACACTGAAGGGTTGTACAAGGGTACACACAGCCACGAGACATCGCTGGAGCAGGCTATATATAAGAGTCATGGTGTTGTGCAGGACCAGACGGTTCCGCCTGTCAGCTATAGATGTAAACTGTTTCAAGAATATTTACTACAGATACTGATGTGCAAATCCAGCAGACAGTACCAAGTGCAGACGGTACCCAGTAGATGACAACAAGTAGACGGCAAGAAGTAGACGACAATAAGTAGATGACACCGGGCCGCTAGTGTTGATATCGTGAGGTCATTTTATCGGACCAACTCTTCAGCTTGTATGAGCCCTCTTGTAGAGTCTTACAATCCTCATCTGTCTCAACTCCTCTCATTAATTTTGCATCGTCTCCAAGCATCGACATGTGTAGGACTCAACCCTCGCACATATTGATCATTAACATAGATGAGAAATAGCACGAGTCCCGGAACCGGTCCATGAGGAACTCCGCTTATTATTTTACGTAAGTTCAACTCCTGGCCACTCACTGTGAGTCTCTGACACGCATATGTTAGGTATTCCCTTGGCCATGTCAAGTGGTCTTCCTCTTACAACCGCTTCCCATCACAGTCAGACTGATCCGGTTACCCCCAGGTTTACCTTTGAACCCTTATACTGTTCTTTCCTGCGATATCTCTTACAATTATTAGCAGAAAGTTAAAAGAGTCGAGGTCCTCTGATTGCTCTACAAATGCATATGCAACCTCGACTTTACATTCAATTTATTTACACACTTTCTCTCAGTATCTGGTGTCGTTTCATTCCATAGATTTAAAACTTGAGCTTGCAGTATTCGCCATGTTTACATTGGGACACAACACAGTCGATTCCGTTGCCAGAAGTTATCGGTTCTAAAACTTCCAGCGGCTAAGATATCACTTTCATAATGACACTGTAGCAGTGAGAGATGCGACTCAATTCCTGCTTCTTAAGGATTTTCTAACTCCAGCGCGCCACTAATTCATATTAAATTAGCTGACGAATAAATAAACTTACAAATAAAGTTGCATGAAACCCACAATGCTGACACACTTTTGAAGAATAGTATAAAAACCAACATAAAGACAGATTTTTGTGTTTGTTGACACAAAGACAGGTTGGTCAAAGACCAACCGGGCTGCGTATGGGTATGTGGGTATGTGGGCCTGCGGGCCGCTCCAAGCAACAGCCTGGTGGACCAAACTCTCACAAGTCAAGCCTGGCCTCGGGCCGGGCTTGGGAGTAGAACAACTCCCAGAACCCCATCAATCAGGTATCAAGCAGGTCTAAAACAGGAGAATATTCAGAGTGCAGTTAAAGTAAACAAACATGTGCTCTGTGTGATCAAGGAACAGTGATCACAAAGAAATCAGATTTAGCATAGAATGGAATAGATCTGTAGGAGACAATTCTGTTAAAGTGCCAGATTTTCGAAAAGCTGATTTTAATGGGTAAGAATATTTTTGGGTGAAATAGATTGGAATGTCCTGGACATGGAAGGGAGGGGGGGGGGGCTGGTCTTGGTGGTGGGAGACGTGAGCCCAGCGATTAGGTGATGTAAAAAGGGATTTCGATATGGATTCAAAATATAACTTATTTAAGAAAAATCTAAGAAAAGCACAAGTACATAATATACCATTCAAATTGAATAGATTGAATAATAATGACCCGAAATGGATAACAAAGTATCTGAAGAACCTTATAGGTAGAAAGAGAGCTTGGTACAAAAGGATTAGGAATGGGGAAGTCAGTTTAGAACACAAGAATTCGTCCAACTGGTTAGAAATGTTAAAGAGATAAGGAGGGCAAAAAGAAACTAAGAAGTTTGTATAGTAGGACAAGTAAATTCGAATCCTAAAGTTTTTTATTCAATTATATCGAACATAGATTAGGGAAAGGATAGGTCCATTAAAAACTGAGACAGGTCAGATAAATGATAATGACGAAGAGACGAGTAGTATTTTAAATGAATATTTTATCTCTGTGTTTACCAAAGAAGATCTGAACATTATGCCTTCAGCCAAACAAGTCTATGTTAGTGAGGAAGAGGACAGGTTGACTAGTTTAATAGTTACCAAGAAGGATGTTATTAAACAAATAGTGAAACTCAAGCCAAACAAATCCCTAGGGCCAACGAAGTGTTTGCCATGGTGCTTAAGGAATGCAAAAAAGGAGCTTTGAGAGCCATTGTCTACCATATTTAATAAATCATTAGAGTCAGGCAGAGTGCCAGAGTCATGGAAGGTTGCTAATGTGGTATCAATTTTCAAGAAAGGAGATAGATCACTTGCGTCAAACTATTGGCCAATTAGCCTAACGTGTATTGTAGGAAAGTTACTTGAATCGATAATTGAAAATACCATTCGTCTTCATCTTGAAAAACATAAATTAATAAATGATTCATAGCATGATTTTACTAATGATCGTTCATGTTTGCAATCATTTTATTCCAACATAGTTGAGGCAGTTGTTAGTGGTAAGGATTGTGATGTTGTGAACCTTGACTTTAGCAAAGTTTTTGACACAGTGCCACATGAAAGGCTGATTAAAAAGATAGAGGCTCATGGTATTGAAGGTGCTATGTTAAATTGGATTAGGGCATGGCTACACCAAAGGAAACAAAAGAGTTAGTCTAAATGGCGTTAAGTCAGACTGGGAAAATGTTGTAAGTGGAGTGCCGCAAGGCTCTGTCCTGTGACCTGTGTTATTCATAATATATATAAATGATTTAGATTCAGGTTTGAGTAATAATATTTGTAAATTTACCGATGACAAAAAAATCGGGAGGGAAATAAACACGGAAAAAGACTCTTCATCACTTCAAGACGATCTAAATAGGGTTTTGAAATGGTTAAAAGATTGGCAGATGTAGTTTAATGCTGACAAATGTAAGGTTTTAAGGCTATATAATGGTGATATAGTTACAAGATACGAGCTAGATGGTGTTGAGATTGCGAAGTCGGATTGCAAAAGAGATCTGGGAGTTATGATTAGTAAGAATTTAAAACCAAAAAATTAATGCATAAATGTTCTTAATAAGGCAAATAGGACACTGGGATTTATTAATTAATAGAAGCGTTACTAATAAGACACCTGGTGTTGTTCTTCAGCTATATCTTGTTCGGGTTAGGCCCCATTTAGATTATGCAATTCAGTTTTGGTCGTCGTACTACAGAATGGATATAAATTCACTAGAACGAATCCAGGATTGCATGACAAAGTTAATCCCCCAAATTAGAAACCTGTCATTTGAAGAAAGATTGACAAAGCTTAAATTACATTCCCTGGAAAGGCGAAGAGTTAGGGGTGACATGATAGAGGTGTTCAGGTGGATGAATGGATGTAACAAAGGGGATATTAGTAGGGAATTAAAAGTATTAACACAAGACAGAACACGAAACAATGGGTATAAATTGGATAAATTTAGATTTAGGAAAGACCTAGGTAAATACTGGTTCGGTAACAGGGTTGTTGATTTGTGGAACCGATTACCACGTAACGTGGTGGAGGTGGGGTCCCATGATTGTTTCAAGCGTGGGCTACACATGTATATGAGTGGGATTGAGTGGTTATAAATAGGAGCTGTCACATATGGGCCAGTAGGTTTTATGCAGTTACCTTTAATCTTATGCTCCTATGGTCTGGTAACGTGTTTGCCAGTCAGAAAAAAACATTCAGAACAGACGTAAGCCATCGTAACTACAACCTTATTTTTCACGTTTTGAACAAGTAATAACGTTGCTTCCTAGTAACCACAATCTTATTTAAACGTTTTGACAACGTAATAACCTTGCTTCCTAGTAACCACAACCTTATTTAAACGTTTTGACAACGTAATAACCTTGCTTCCTAGTAACCACAACCTTATTTATAAGTTTTGACAACGTAAAAACGTTGCTTCCTCATGACCAAAAACGTTATTATAACGTTTTGACAAGGCAATAACGTTACTGCAACTTTGCGGTAACGTTGTGTATTTACCGAGGATTGGCTGCAAATTGCACGCAGATAATAATCGCTTATAGCATGTGAGCGCCTCCATAACCATTTATCAAGTGCCCGTCGCAGCCACTTTCCTTGTAGCTCCTGGCCAGTGCCTCATGCAGCCTCCTTGATTATCTGCTACTGGTGGGAGAGGCTGGTGGTCTAGTCTGTTTACTACTGGTGGGAGAGGCTGGTGGTCTAGTCTGATTGTTTACTACTGGTGGGAGAGGCTGGTGGTCTAGTCTGTTTACTACTGGTGGGAGAGGCTGGTGGTCTAGTCTGTTTACTACTGGTGGGAGAGGCTGGTGGTCTAGTCAGTTTGTTTACTACTGGTGGGGGAGGCTGGTGGTCTAGTCTGTTTGTTTACTACTGGTGGGAGAGGCTGGTGGTCTAGTCTGTTTGTTTACTACTGGTGGGAGAGGCTGGTGGTCTAGTCTGTTTGTTTACTACTGGTGGGAGAGGCTGGTGGTCTAGTCTGTTTGTTTACCACTGGTGGGAGAGGCTGGTGGTCTAGTCTGTTTGTTTACTACTGGTGGGAGAGGCTGGTGGTCTAGTCTGTTTGTTTACTACTGGTGGGAGAGGCTGGTGGTCTAGTCTGTTTGTTTACTACTGGTGGGAGAGGCTGGTGGTCTAGTCTGATTGTTTACTACTGGTGGAGGAGGCTGGTGGTCTAGTCTGTTTGTTTACTGTAGGTAGGAGAGGCTATCTACACAACATTTGTTAGACAAACACTGGAATAAGGGCATCATGGATATGCAATCCGCACATTGTGAAGCATTAAAATCAAATTGAAAAAGTACAAAGATTTGCAACATGATTGGAGCTGGAGCTAAGAGGGCTAAGCTGCGAGAAATAACCTGTGGAACTAAATCTTACAACCCTAGCAGACAGAGGAAAGAGAGGAAATATGATCACAACATACAAGATAGTGAGGGGAATAGATAAAGTGCACATGAGAACAGCCTCTTCAAATTGAGAGAAAGTAAGACAAGAGGGCACATTAGGAAGCTAGAAAAGCAAATGGAGCCAAAGGAATGTAAGGAAATACTCATACCCCGTACGAGTGGTCAAGAAGTAGAATGCGCTGACAGAAGAAGTTGTGGAAGCCACCTCCATCCACCACTTTAAGGCCAGATTCGAAAATGCATTTGAACGTCCAAACAGTTTAATTATAACGCAACGGGTACAAGAGGGGGCTAATAGGCGGGGCATGTAGAGATAGACCTCACTCCCCCCTGAAGACATTGTTAGGTAGGCACATAAGCCCTTAGGCATCCAAATGGCCGGCAGCTAATTTACACACTGATGAATAATTTACACTGATGAATAATTTACACACTGATGAATAATTTACACTCTGATGAATAATTTACACCCTGATGAATAATTTACACCCTGATGAATAATTTACACCCTGATGAATAATTTACACCCTGATGAATAATTTACACCCTGATGAATAATTTACACCCTGACGAATAATTTACACCCTGACGAATAATTTACACTCTGACGAATAATTTACACCCTGACGAATAATTTACACCCTGACGAATAATTTACACCCTGACGAATAATTTACACCCTGATGAATAATTTACACCCTGATGAATAATTTACACCCTGGTGAATAATTTACACCCTGGTGAATAATTTACACTGATGAATAATTTACACTGATGAATAATTTACACTGATGAATAATTTACACTGATGAATAATTTACACTGATGAATAATTTACACTGATGAATAATTTACCTTCACGTAAGACACTTTGGACGTTTGTCTGTCTGTATTTACTATTTGTACTTATTGTTCGTGTTTGTCTATTTATTCTGTTTATTTACTGTTGGGTGAACAGACACTCTGCCCATAATGTTCTTCCTCGGCCGGGAATCGAACCCTGGCCCTGAGAACGACGACTCCGAGCGCTGTCCGCTCGGCCCATTGTGTATGTGTTCTCAATTTAATTTTCGAGCGTTGATCTCTCTCTTTTCTCGCCTTTCAATCACCACCCAACTGGTGTTCTAGCTGCCGAGCCTATTGGGCTCTGTCATATCTACATTCACAGCCGTGTACTGGTGTGTTCTTAAACCCTTACCTGATTTACCTGAGGGCCACTGTCTTTAGTGGCCTCGACGAGGACAGGAAGCCGGTGGCTTATCGGTGATCCTCCCCCCCCCCCTCCCCCTCCCCGAACCCTCCTCACCCTTTTGCCTTGAAAATTAACCATTGACAAATTGATAAAAAGCAGTATGACAATACACACACACGGAAGACATCTCCCGTCACGCAGGGTGCAGTCGCACCTCCACAGATCTCCAGTATCAGCTATTGATACCGGCAATGGCTAAAAAAGGCCACCACTTACGGGCTATTCATGCCCGTGCCACCGTTTGGATAGCTTAATCTTCATCAATCAATCAAATACACACAGAAATCACCGTAGCGTGATGCATCAATGAACAAATCGTCTGGGATGATCTCGGACGCAGGTTCGAATCCTTCGCACGGCCCTTGTGGATTTGTTCAATTGACAAATTGTCTATTTATATATCAAGCCATCACACATCACTACTAAAACACTGGAGGAGCTGTCAAGCAGCTGTCAAGCAGCTGTCAAGCAGCGAAACGACGCAGCGAGGACTCTTCTGCACGCTGGCAACTGTTGTTGTTATAGATTCAGCTACTCGGAATAAGTTCCAAGTAGCACGGGCTATGGTGAGCCCGTAACTTACCTGGCACAGGAGCGGGGCAAGTAGCACGAGCTATGGTGAGCCCGTAACTTACCTGACACAGGAGCGGGGCAAGTAGCACGGGCTATGGTGAGCCCGTAACTTACCTCGCACAGGAGCGGGGCAAGTAGCACGGGCTATGGTGAGCCCGTAGTGGACTCACCTGGCACAGGAGTGGTGCAGTCCTTCGCTGGCAGCTATAATATTGCCTATTTAACTACCCAACAAACTACAGCATCCCTCTCGTTGTTACGGGCTCACCATAGCCCGTGCTACTTGGAACTTGTTCCGAGTAGCTGAATCTATAACAACATCATCTCTCGTTACCTAGAGCACGACACAATTACCCGCGCTAATTAATTGCAGATACAGGCCAGCGCGCCGTCTAAGATTACAGGGCGCGTTTCTGTGTAAACAAAAAAAAACACATTCGATCCGGTTACTGACTGTACGATTGTCTACGGTTGTCTGCGTAGGGTGATGAGAGGTGGAGTTCCGAGCAGTGAAAACAGCGACGGGTTGATCCAGGCTTGAAACAAAGACAACAAGAGCATTCAAGAACGAGAGAGAGAGGGGGGATGGGAGAACTAATTAACGGTCTTTAACTGTGCCACGAGTAATGTTAGCGTGTGTACAGTTGCATGAGTACTCACCTGTATTGTACTTACTAAGAAGTGCTTGTAGAGTCGGGCGTTGTAGTTCCTCAACGCCGACTTTTGCAGCTGTTGGGTGTCAATAAGTTTTGTTTTTCTCCTCCTTGTTGCTTGAGGAGTTTTGTTTTTCTCCTCCTTGTTGCTTGAGGAGTTTTGTTTTTCTCCTCCTTGTTGCTTGAGGAGTTTTGTTTTTCCCCTCCTTGTTGCTTGAGGAGTTTTGTTTTTCCCCTCCTTGTTGCTTGAGGAGTTTTGTTTTTCCCCTCCTTGTTGCTTGAGGAGTTTTGTTTTTCCCCTCCTTGTTGCTTGAGGAGTTTTGTTTTTCTCCTCCTTGTTGCTTGAGGAGTTTTGTTTTTCCCCTCCTTGTTGCTTGAGGAGTTTTGTTTGTTTTTCTCCTCCTTGTTGCTTGAGGAGTTTTGTTTTTCTCCTCCTTGTTGCCTGAGGAGTTTTGTTTTTCCCCTCCTTGTTGCTTGAGGAGTTTTGTTTTTCCCCTCCTTGTTGCTTGAGGAGTTTTGTTTTTCCCCTCCTTGTTGCTTGAGGAGTTTTGTTTTTCCCCTCCTTGTTGCTTGAGGAGTTTTGTTTTTCCCCTCCTTGTTGCTTGAGGAGTTTTGTTTTTCCCCTCCTTGTTGCTTGAGGAGTTTTGTTTTTCCCCTCCTTGTTGCTTGAGGAGTTTTGTTTTTCTCCTCCTTGTTGCTTGAGGAGTTTTGTTTTTCCCCCTCCTTGTTGCTTGAGGAGTTTTGTTTTTCCCCTCCTTGTTGCTTGAGGAGTTTTGTTTTTCCCCTCCTTGTTGCTTGAGGAGTTTTGTTTTTCCCCTCCTTGTTGCTTGAGGAGTTTTGTTTTTCCCCTCCTTGTTGCTTGAGGAGTTTTGTTTGTTTTTCTCCTCCTTGTTGCTTGAGGAGTTTTGTTTGTTTTTCTCCTCCTTGTTGCTTGAGGAGTTTTGTTTTTCTCCTCCTTGTTGCCTGAGGAGTTTTGTTTTTCCCCTCCTTGTTGCTTGAGGAGTTTTGTTTTTCCCCTCCTTGTTGCTTGAGGAGTTTTGTTTTTCCCCTCCTTGTTGCTTGAGGAGTTTTGTTTTTCCCCTCCTTGTTGCTTGAGGAGTTTTGTTTTTCCCCTCCTTGTTGCTTGAGGAGTTTTGTTTTTCCCCTCCTTGTTGCTTGAGGAGTTTTGTTTTTCCCCTCCTTGTTGCTTGAGGAGTTTTGTTTTTCCCCTCCTTGTTGCTTGAGGAGTTTTGTTTTTCCCCTCCTTGTTGCTTGAGGAGTTTTGTTTTTCCCCTCCTTGTTGCTTGAGGAGTTTTGTTTTTCCCCTCCTTGTTGCTTGAGGAGTTTTGTTTTTCCCCTCCTTGTTGCTTGAGGAGTTTTGTTTTTCTCCTCCTTGTTGCTTGAGGAGTTTTGTTTTTCTCCTCCTTGTTGCTTGAGGAGTTTTGTTTTTCCCCTCCTTGTTGCTTGAGGAGTTTTGTTTTTCCCCTCCTTGTTGCTTGAGGAGTTTTGTTTTTCCCCTCCTTGTTGCTTGAGGAGTTTTGTTTTTCTCCTCCTTGTTGCTTGAGGAGTTTTGTTTTTCCCCTCCTTGTTGCTTGAGGAGTTTTGTTTTTCCCCTCCTTGTTGCTTGAGGAGTTTTGTTTTTCCCCTCCTTGTTGCTTGAGGAGTTTTGTTTTTCTCCTCCTTGTTGCTTGAGGAGTTTTGTTTTTGTTTCTCGTCAAATCTAGTTCTGAAACTAGTTATTGGGTTCTTTTACCTGGTTCTAACCTGCCTTACACGCTATGCCTGCTCCCTGGTTCTACTCCAACTTGATACGGAGATGTCTTTTTCGTCCACCTTATCAATCCTTCTTAGAATCATATATGTCGTTGTCATGTCTCCTTTGCTGCTGCATCTCTTTTCATACTTTTTCTAGCCTACGTATCTTCGTACGTTTCTAGTGTGGTTTGTGTTTCTTAAGAGAGATGTTCCACACTGTGTTTACTCCAGAATGGCCTGAATTCAAGTAGTTTTTTTTCGTGAAATTCGTATTTTTTTTTTTTTTTTTTGCCAGATTCGTTGATGTTGATGGAATTCTATTTAAGTGAAACTCCAGTGCCAGGCTTAAGGGTTATATGAATTAACACGTATGCTTCGATTTCGCCGATTCAGAGAGCCGTTGTCTTGGTCAATGATAGACCAATACTATCTATCGTACTAATCAATGATAGATCATATGCTCACTAAATTCTCACTAATTTTACTTTGTATTTCAAGTCGTGTATTCATTTCTTCCTTCATCCTTTAAATTGATCCAGATCGTCTTGCTTATGTTGACTAACATTGAGTCTCGCTCCACTCTTCGTAATTTGTTGCATCCTTTACAAATATTTATATAAATATATCAACTTCCTCACATTAAAGTAATTTACGTATACCTTGAAAGGTATATATAGGGTCTTGGTACTGACCCTTATGGTACTCCACTTGCAGCCTGCTTCTGACTTCTCGCCCCCTTCACTGTAACCATCGGTTTCCTGCCAGGTAGTTACTCTTATCATGTATTTGTCTTAATGCAGTGCACAGCTCACTGCCTTAGGTATTGAGGGGTTCTTCAGTCAGAATCAGAGTTCACGTCAAACTCTCATCCGGTCGTGCAATAACTGACCCCCCACATCTCCCCTCCCCACCCCTCCTCTCCCCACACTTCCCCCACTCCCCTGTACTCCACACCTCTCGAGCACCCTCCTCCTCACCCCCTCTCCTCCCCACCACTTTTGCTACCACTTAAGATAGCGGTGGCTGAGTAAAGTAGAGCAAACCTCTGATTCAACAAGTAATGTAAAGAAACAAAGTAGAAAAAAAACACGAAAAAGTACAGAAATCTGGGAACAAAGCAGAATAGAGAGCCGGTAATAGAGCCAGAAATGTACACACTCTGATAGACCTCTGAGGGCCTCGTAGCCTGGTGGATAGCGCGCAGGACTCGTAATTCTGTGGCGCGGGTTCGATTCCCGCACGAGGCAGAAACAAATGGGCAAAGTTTCTTTCACCCTGAATGCCCCTGTTACCTAGCAGTAAATAGGTACCTGGGAGTTAGTCAGCTGTCACGGGCTGCTTCCTGGGGGTGGAGGCCTGGTCGAGGACCGGGCCGCGGGGACACTAAAGCCCCGAAATCATCTCAAGATAACCTCAAGATAACTCAAGTGAGGAGGGAAGCCGAGGTGCCGTTTGAAAAAGACATTGTAGCGAAAGCCATGAGCCAACCAAAATTGTTCTATAGACATACAATGTGAAGAAAAAACAACAATGAAAAAACCTATGTGTTCAGGATAACGAGACAAGTAGGAATTCTAAAGGAGAACGACAAGGAGATGTGTGTGAGGAACTCCACCAAAGATTTGGTCTTTACATAGAAACCAACATGCAGAGCAGCACTGAAAGATGAATAGCTAGAGGAATCACTGGATGGCATCTAGCAGTCACTACTAAAGAGTATTAAAAAACACTTTGAGAAACTACATGCAACAAATCAATAGTCCCAGGTGTAATATCCCAATGGATGCTGAAGGAGGCTGCAGAGATACTTAGACCATTAGCTAACTGGAGGTTTTACTCAAACAAATCAGGAAATCTCACACAAGGGATAGACAGGAGGGACTAGATGGCAGACCAATGACACTAACAAGTATCTCACATAAGTTGCTAGAAAAAGGAGGCCTATGAAAGGGTCACTAACTTTAAGATCAGATACGACAAAGAATTCGAACGTCAGAATAGTTAAATTATAACGCAACAAGTATAGGGGGGGGGGGGTAGAAGGTGGGGGACCAAGACCTAGAACTCACAACTTCATAGTCAATTATCTTGAGGTTATCTCGAGATGATTTCGGGGCTTTAGTGTCCCCGCGGCCCGGTCCTCGACCAGGCCTCCACCCACAGGAAGCAGCCCGTGACAGCTAACACCCAAGTACCTATTTACTGCTAGGTAACAGGGGCATAGGGTGAAAGAAACTCTGCCCATTGTTTCTCGCCGGCGCCCAGGATCGAACCCGGGACCACAGGATCACGCGTCTAGTGTTCTGTCCGCTCAGCCACCGGCTCCCTCACTGAGAAATTAGTACTGGAGCGTCAGCACTACAGCACCATACAACTCCAAAACATCACACACCCTTCATTTGCCCACTGCAAGCCTTCCCACCCCACAACCACATCTTCCCCACCCCATACCTCCCCACTCCCCCACAACTCCCCACGACTCCACCAACCACCTCCCCACTACACACTGCCTACTCTACCATGCAAGTTTACCTGTAGCGTCAGGAAGACTAACAAACATTACATTCAGCAGTAAACAAGGAGCTGGTTGCCCCGCCCGTTCCCACGGTGCCCCTAACCATCAGCCCAACACCTGTAATTATAGGCCTTCAGGGCCGCCTCGTTAACTGGGCCGTTACAACTACCAACAGTAGGCCTACAACAATCGCAGCTACTATCGGTGGGGTCCCCAACCATCAAAACCACCACGTCAGAAGGCCCACAGCTACCACAATAACAGGCCCACCAACAACAACCACCACACCAACAGGTCTACAACAACCACCACAACAGCAGACCCACAACCACCACAACCACCACCACCAGCACCACCAATAACAACATCACAACGGTCCTCAACACTTTATGTTAAAAGGAACATACTTCGAACACTGTGTATATACATAAGATATATGTAAAATATATGCTTTTAGATATGTACGTTAGATTAGCATTTTAAAGGTGCTACAATTACCTTCTGTGGTTGATTGTTTACACTGAGCTCTAATCCTGTCCACGGAGGACAGAATAATATGAATAGATGCTGGTTACCATTGTAAATGTCTGGCCACGTCCGTGGTAGAGAAAAATTTACAAAAAAATAAGATAAAAGAGACAACAACAACAGCGTCGCCAAAAAAATACAATACCCTATTAGCTACACTACCTTCAATAATAAAAGCACCACAGACAACAAAGGCATCAAGATACATCGCTTTTAACAGAAGAATGGCCAACGGTATCAGTACCACTACCACTACCACCATCATCACCACCACTGCCCCCGCTAACACCACTAACAACATTACCACCACCACCACTACCAACATAACTACCTCCACCACCACTACGAGCATAACTACCTCCACCACCACTACCAACATAACTACCTCCACCACCACTACCAACATAACTACCTCCACCACCACTACCAACATAACTACCTCCACCACCACTACCAACATAACTACCTCCACCACCACTACCAACATAACTACCTCCACCACCACTACCAGCATAACTACCTCCACCACCACTACGAGCATAACTACCTCCACCACCACTACCAACATAACTACCTCCACCACCACTACCAACATAACTACCTCCACCACCACTACCAACATAACTACCTCCACCACCACTACCAACATAACTACCTCCACCACCCCCCCTGCCATACATTCATCAACACCCTATTCAATTTCCCTATTCCCCCCCCCCCCCCATCTCCCTCTTTCCCTTCCTCTTCCCATGTCCAATCTCCATCTTTCCCTCCCCCCTCTCTCCTCCCTTCCCTCCCCTCTCCCTCTACATCCACCATGCACTCACAACCACCAAACACGCGCGTGCACTCACCTACTCTCTCCTAAACACGCGCACATGTCCCATCCCCCTCCCCTTTCCCCTACGTCCATTACTACGCACGTGGCCCTCCTCTGGTTCCCATTCTCCTTACCCCATTCCATCTATAAAGAAGCGACCGTATTTTCTTCTATCTCCCATTACACCAAGAGAAATTCCCCCCCCCCCATGTTCTGCTCTTCTCTCTATACAACTCTATCTCTTAGGCTCATCTCAAATCTCCCCATTATCTCAGCTCTTCTCACCCCATAATGCTTCCTCTCAGTCCCTCCCCCCATCACAATAATACCTCCCATTAGTCCCTCCAACACCCCCCATACAATACCTCCCCTCACTTCCTACCCAAACATAATACCTCCCTTGAGAGAAGATGTAAGAGGTTATATCACGTTCCCACGGTCACGCGTCCATCGCCACGCGTTCGTTCATTCGTAATATTCTTTTTTTCTAATTCAGGGCAGCGGTTGTAGCTTCACAGTGACGCTTGACGCCAGCAAGGCGTATGTGCTCGTTAAACGCGGCGTGGTGTTAAGAGATCAACGGGTATTTACAATGATTCAGTGGGAAGGAATAATTCATGATATGTGAATTGGTGCTGAGAGAGGTTGGTGCTGGGGTTGTTTCTGTTTAGTTTGCTTCATTGGGTGGGATAATTGTTATTATGTTCCTCTTTTGTTTCGTGAGTGGTGTGCACACATATACACACGCGCGCGCGCACGTGAGTGTGTGTGTACACTGCATATAATGGCACATATATATATATATATATATATATATATATATATATATATATATATATATATATATATATATATATATATATATGTATATGTATATATATGTATATATATATATCAATGAATATGAGAGCATATTCTGTATTAACTATCTTCTGGTTTAAGGCTTCAATCCCTCTAACTAGTTTTCTTGCATCAGGGTTTAGTTAGAAGAGGAGTTGGACCCTGATACTAATTAGAGGGATAGAAACCCTAAACCAGAAGATAGTTAATACAGAATATACTGTCATATTCAATGATATATATATACATATATATATATATATATATATATATATATATATATATATATATATATATATATATATATATGCGAACAAGCCTGAATGGTCCCCAGGACTATATGCGAATGAAAGCCTCGGCTATCACTTCCTTTTGACGGCCGTGATGGTCAAGCGGATTAAGGCGCCCTGTAGTTACCAGTTGCGTTGCTTCTGGGAGTATGGGTTCGAGTCACTTCTGGGGTGTGAGTTTTCATTCATATATATATATATATATATATATATATATATATATATATATATATATATATATATATATATATATATATATATATATATATATATAGGCTAACATCCAGAAGAATTATAACGCAGGCACAATACAACAATCCCAGTCGCCACACTACCCAATAGCAACACCAATTCAACGTCGAATCAACGTCACTTTTGGAAACTGGGCCCCACCGTTGAGGGTGGTAATGGCGAGAGAAAACGACAACGCCTGACGCGAAAAAAGACATGATTAGGGGCGCTTGCAAATCTTCCCCCTCTTAACCACCCCCTTTCTCCTCCCAGTTCTAAAACGCCGTTTCTTCCCTCTTCCCCACAAACCCCCTCTCCCCCTCTCTGGCTCTTCTCCCTTGCACTCCAACTGGTGCGTTCGATTCGCTGGTTGGTGGGCTGATCCTGATCTGACGGGTGGGCTGATCCTGAAGGATGGAAGGGGAGGAAGAAGGGGCAGCGGAGGTGGAAAGGAGAGGGGAGAGGTGGATGTGGGAAGGGGGAGGTGGAGGGGAAGAGGCCTCAGCATCAGGAGGCTTGGCTGACGCTGCTAAAAGGCTGTAGGTGACAGCGTCTAGGCGCGGCATGACAGCTTGTGTAATAATTACAGGATTCCCCTCCGCCCGCCCGCTGTGTGTGTGTGTGTGTGTGTGTGTGTGTGTGTGTGTGTGTGTGTGTGTGTGTGTGTGTGTGTGTGTAACAATAGACCACAGCAGGTTAGATGAGACGCCACAAGCCAGATGGTCGAAGGGAATGGGGAGGGGAAGTGGGAGAAGAATGGGAAGGAAGGGAGATGGGAATAAGGAGAAGAAGAAGATAAGTGGGCATGAGAAAAGGGAAAGAGTAAATAAGGGGAAACAAGTGGGAGATGATTGCATAGTGGGAAGGGAACGAGGAATGTGTGAGGGGGAGATGGCATATATGGGAAGGGAGAGATCGTGTGGGAGAGAAGGCATGTGAGAAGAGAGGTCAAATATTAGGGGAGAGGGAAAGGGGAGAGGTTTTCCCCTTTCCCAGATGGAAGGGGAAAAGGCCAATGGAAGGGGACAAACTCACGTGAGTGAGAAATGAGATTATACTATGCTGCGATTTAGGCCTACCTTGCCATGATTTCATGACTCAGCGTCCCCGCGGCCCGGTCCTCGACCAGGCCTCCCAATAGGGCAACTACTGGAACCGGTTATAGGTTATTAAATGATACATGAGTGTAAATTATATTCTTTTTCCGTGTCCTAAGCCTTCGTTTTATGATTACCAACAACCACACCTGAATTTACCTTCTAACAAACGCGTGTTTGCGCAGCTAGCAGACGTCTCTGCTTGCCTACACTAGCAGTCGTCTGCTTGAACTGTCAGCAGGCAGTGTGTGTTTACACGACAGAAAACGTGCCTCTGCCAGTTGGCCAGGGGAGACTGAGCCAACGCCGAACTTGTGCCATTATATTAGCGAGTAGCGCGTGAGAGGGAAGCCTCGCCAACTTCACTTAATCATAAAGTTAATCTAAACTGACTCCTGTATTTGCGGAATGAGCGCGGGTGAGACGGTGTGTTTGTCCGACAAACATAGTCAGCAGCGAGGGTAGTTTGAAGCTGTTTGTCCTCAACTGGGTACCTTCATTACATATATATATATATATATATATATATATATATATATATATATATATATATATATATATATATATATATATATATATATATATATATACAGACAGCTATTGAGGAAGCGCTTCCCTTCTCTCTCTCTCTCTCTCTCTCTTTCTTTCTCTCTCTCTCTTTCTCTTTCTTTAAATTGTTTGTTGCCACCTTTTTTGTTTTGTTTACATGGACCTTCATGTTTGCTTGCCGAGTGCAATGCTGTTTGCGCATCTTGCGTCCACCTGTTGGCTCGCAATTACAATTTTTGTTTAGAGGTGTGTTTGCTAAGTGGTGTGTGTAAGGGAGGGGGGGGGGGACACTGAGTGACCGGCTACACGGGACTGTCGGGTATCGGGTCGAATCACTGGATTGCGTCGGGTCGTGTCAGAGTCGGGTCGAAGTGTCATGTTTCATCAATGTGTGAAGGGATCGCCACTGGAGTCGAGGGGACAGTGGCGTATCGGATCGGGTCGGGCCGGGTTGGATCCCCCTTTTTCGGGTACGGAGTTAGGGTGGAGGTGGTTGGAGTGAAGAGTCATTAAATAGAGTGCCAGCGCCACACCAACGGGGTGCCAAGGAGGTGAATAGAGCCACCCTTATTCACCCTCACTATAACCACTCCATTTTTTTAGCATTTTCCCCGCCAGCAGCAAATATTTTTTTTTTAATAAACGAATGACACTCCCTCAGAAACCAAGAGTTCACAGCTGATGTCCTACAAACAATAAGGATCGCAGTTACAAGTATTACAAAATAAATGAAAATTTTCCTTTAATACACAAAATATATTTTGTCAAAAGAACGATATTAAATGTTCACGAAGATATCCCTAATAACATGATGTGTCTCTATGAAAAGAAAGCTTTGTAGCAGGATAGCAGCGCGATCGAACCGCTATATAGGATATCATGGTTCAATGGTTATTGCACGTGTCTGCAACTACCAATCACGCTGGTTCTATCACCCGCCCCCTCCCCCCCCCAACCTCTATCACAATACGAAATGTGACTTGTTAAAATATCTTTGCCAAAATGACCATACAATAGTCAACGTGTTAAAATTATCCCTAAATAACTCTTACAGAACAAATAGTTACTATAAACAGAATCCCTTTTACAGATATAAATCTAACTTCATCATACGCAGAGTCAATATGATTTAATACATAATTTGCGCCTCAATTAACATGAGGAATGCTGACAGTAATTATAATTTTTTTTATTATATCAGAATTGATCAAAAAGGTATTCCATCTGCTAACCACAATCGCCAAATGCTGCAGTTCGGCAGTAATCAAACGAAAGCGGCCAACAGCGCCAATCAGAGTACATGTAGCCACCAGTGCCAATCAGAGTACATATAGCCACCAGCGCCAATCAGAGTACATATAGCCACCAGTGCCAATTAGAATACATAGCCACCAGAGCCAATCAGAGTAGATAGCCACCAGCATCAGTCAGATAACTTGCTCACCAGCACCAATCAGATAACTGACTCACCAACACCAATCACACAGCCTGGACACATTAGTCAGTGCTCACGGTGAAAAGTGTCGATGATATCCGCAACATCTGCTCAGTCTTGAGCCTGGTAGCCCTATATATAAATATCATTTGCATAATTCTTCGTCGTACTTATTTTCTTTACCTTTATTTCCTGCTTCATTTGTTTTAAATTGCTCATAAATCATACTATTTTTAAATTTATTATCAGTTAATATTTAGCAAACACTATACTACATAAACTATATAAAACATTTAACACTGCAAGAACATATGTTTAACATACACTAGATTGCATTGATAAATGTTTACCATGCATTACATTACATTAAAGACATGATTTAGCATTAAACTACACTGCTTTAAGTAATGTTTAAAACACCCTACATACACAACACATGCACTAAACTGAAATTAGTCATATTTTAAAC
>NC_091196.1:30726212-30791212 GCF_040958095.1 Procambarus clarkii
TTATTAACTCAGGATAAAATACCTGAAATCCTTGCACTGTATCCATATTTCGCTCCCAGTAGATAAACGACATATGAGATTAAGAAACAAGTAGTGTATTGTGAAAACTAATAATAAACAGAAGCTTCCCTATGACTCTGTAATATCTCCATGGCTCAAACAATTATTTATTATCGATTAATACCATTAATGTATACTGACTTACTGTAAATATATAGCTCTTGAAATTGAACATTCTCTGTAACTAGCTGACATTGTAATTATAAGGTGTGAAGGATGAAATTGTTTATGTAATAATCTCCGTTGAGGTCTGATAAAGACCTTTTGTGCCCTCTGTAATACTTTTTGCGCTACCGCTCACAGGATCAGTATGAGGTGCATAATAAACTAGCCGCCTCCGGCGGCAACAATCAAGTACCTTTGAGTGACGCTCCACAAGTACTTGTGAGTGACGCTCCACAAGTACTTGTGAGTGACGCTCCACAAGTACTTTTGAGTGACGCTCCACAAGTACTTGTGAGTGACGCTCCACAAGTACTTGTGAGTGACGCTCCACAAGTACTTGTGAGTGACGCTCCACAAGTACTTGTGAGAGACGCTCCACAAGTACTTGTGAGTGACGCTCCACAAGTACTTCTGAGTGACGCTCCACAAGTACTTCTGAGTGACGCTCCACAAGTACTTGTGAGTGACGCTCCACAAGTACTTGTGAGTGACGCTCCACAAGTACTTGTGAGTGACGCTCCACAAGTACTTGTGAGTGACGCTCCACAAGTACTTGTGAGTGACGCTCCACAAGTACTTGTGAGTGACGCTCCACAAGTACTTGTGAGTGACGCAAAGCCGAGCGAATACGAACCCATCCCGTTGTGACTCTTCCCATATGATTTAAGGTCTAAGGAACGTTGTGCTTTGAGGTGGAGATGGGACAAGGCAAAGGAATGGTGGTTCAACCACTTCGACTGAACGGTACAGAGCGACGATCTCGCATCATGCAGGTCGGCGTTAAATCCCAGACCGTCCAAGTGGTTGGGCACCATTCCTTCCTTTCATCCCCCGTCCCATCCCAAATCCTTATCCTGATCCCATTCCCAGTGCTATATAGTCGTAATGGCTTGACGCTTTCTCCCTTCGCTTTGAGGTTAATGGAGCCAGCTTCACGCCTCTAAGCTGAAACAAAAGGAAGCTTAGAAAAACGAAAATGGGGCTGTTGTTTTTTAGGGGGGACCATTGACCCTAAAACTTATGGGGTCGTTAGGGAAGCATCATCAACGAGCACGTAACGGTCCCTATGATTCCCTTGTTACAACTTTTAATAAGGTTGTTACAGCTTGTTATAACGTTTTCATGACGTATTAAAACTTTGTTACAGCTTGTTAAATTAGTTGTTACAATTGTTAGAAGGTGTTAAAAAGTTGTTCGAATGTTGTAGCAACGTCGTAGATTCGTCGTGTGTTGACGGACTGAGATTTGGGGAAAGAACGCAAGTTTTTTTATCGTGGTATAATAGCTCGAGCGTTCACCTGGAAATCAGTTACAGCCCCGCTCCTGTGCCAGGTAAGTCCACTACGGGCTCACCATAGCCCGTGCTACTTGAAACTTTTGTTCCGAGTAGCTGAATCTAAAACAACAACAACAACTTGGAAATCGGAGTGCGCCGCTGTGTTGATTCGGAATATTAACTTAGTAATCCGTCTTCCGGCTATGTTCATTCCATCCGGCCGCCGCACCCGCTGTTTATGACTGAAAAACGCTTGAAAACACCTGATGGCGTTCGAACATTTTTTCCGAGCGGTGCTTGGCTGACTAACTCAGTTCGAATCGTAACTCTGTAACTGCTTCACTCACGTACTTCAAATACAAATAACAGCCAACAGCACCGGAAAACCTAACCAATCCATATATATATATATATATATATATATATATATATATATATATATATATATATATATGTCGTACCTAGTAGCCAGAACTCACTTTTTGGCTTACTATTCAAGGCCCGATTTGCCTAATAAGCCAAGTTTTCCTGAATTAATATATTTTTTCTATTTTTTTTTTCTTATGAAATGATAAAGCTACCCATTTCATTATGTATGAGGTCAATTTTTTTTTTATTTGAGTTAAAATTAACGTAGATATATGACCGAACCTAACCAACCCTACCTAACCTAACCTAACCTATCTTCATAGGTTAGGTTTGGTTAGGTAGCCGAAAAAGTTAGGTTAGGTTAGGTTAGGTAGGTTAGGTAGGTTAGGTAGTCGAAAAAACATTAATTCATGAAAACTTGGCTTATTAGGCAAATCGGGCCTTGCATAGTAGGCTGAGAAGTGCGTTCTGGCTATTAGGTACGACATATATATATATATATATATATATATATATATATATATATATATATATATATATATATATATATATATATATAATAAAAATTTACATTTAAGGTAATTCCTAATTCGAATAAATAACCTATCCGACCAATTATGTTCAAAACTAAACTATACTGGCTAGTTGGGCAGTATAGGTAACCGTGGCCCCTTACTATCCCTCCAGAGGTTCATATAGGCCTTAGGCCCCACAACAAACTTGTCTGCCTCAAGGTAAACTTACCCTCGTAGTAGCATTAATAAACCCTTAGTCCAACGCAGGAGCCTAAGAAAATATCAAGTAAATTAATACCTAAACAAATATATATATTACAACATATCACATTCCATGCATATGAATTAATTAAGACTTCTTATATTTCCTTTCATGCAAATAAAAAGATATTCATTTTATTATCATAGCTGAAGATAACTTTTCGTCTCTAGAGGATTCATCAAATCTTTATCTAAATGGTCTTACTGAAACTCATGACCAGCTGTTTCGAGGAGCTGTTCACTTGAGACAGTTAAGCAAGTCCCAGCTGTGTCTGGGTACAAGTGACAGGATGAACAACCCAGCGGGGTTTCTTCCTTTTGTGGGGTGTTGTACATGCTGCTATGGCGGTGTGTCCACTCACAGGATGAGTGGCGCTGCCCAATACTGTCACTATGGCGGTGTGTCCACTCACAAGATGAGTGGCGCTGCCCAATACTGTCACTATGGCGGTGTGTCCACTCACAGGATGAGTGGCGCTGCCCAATAAACTCGCCCCTCGCGGCAAAATTAAAAAAATAAATTATATGTCAACACGGGTTTGGTAACTCACCAGTGTGTGAGGTGCCGGTCTCAGTGGATAACTCTGGTGTTGATGGTACTGAGTGATGAGCACCAGGCGTACAGCTGCTCATCACTCATCCCCTCGAGGCGTGAAGTTTCACCAACACAAGTCACCCCAATTTCCACATGGGGTGGCGAGAACGCCATTAGTATTGCTGTAGAGTCACAAGGCAGCCTCTATGTTAGCATCTTCGGGCGCCTCAGTGATGGGTACATCAACATCATCACCAGCAGCACACTTGTCATCAATTGTGCATCAACAGCACACTTATCTATCTTCTTGAGGTTATCTTGAGATGATTTCGGGGCTTTAGTGTCCCCGCGGCCCGGTCCTCGACCAGGCCTCCACCCCCAGGAAGCAGCTCGTGACAGCTGACTAACTCCCAGGTACCTATTTACTGCTAGGTAACAGGGGCATTCCGGGTGAAAGAAACTTTGCCCATTTGTTTCTGCCTCGTGCGGGAATCGAACCCGCGCCACAGAATTACGAGTCCTGCGCGCTATCCACCAGGCTACGAGGCCCTTCATATCTACGATCAATCTTCTGTCGGGTTCCTTAAATCCGTTGGAGGGGCTTAATACATGTACTATACATATTTTGCAATCTTTGGTGTAATAGTTTTTTGTGAACTTAAGTTCGCTTAGTGTATCAATATAGACATATAGATGTATGAGAAGCTCCTGGCACTTATAGCAACTCTCATGAAGGTCAAATTATCACGAATAATTTCGAAGTGAATGAGATTGTCTTTTTTATTAAGGCAAAACTTTGAGGCACCGTCGTTGTTGACTCACGGTGCCACTGAAAGGGAATGATTCATTTACGATTGTTTGAATGCGAATTGAATTTGTTGTTTTAGTCTCTTCTTAACATCGTTAAGCCCAGAGTATTTTGATAATCCATATAACCACTTGGTCGGCTAGAAATGGAAAGGAAAATTTTTATTAGTAAGAAACGCGTATATAATTTAAATTGTTGCCAATCAAAGTTTGCTAACACATAACTGATTATACAATGGACTCACAGATTAATGAGCATAATCACGACTTTATAAAGATCTAAGATGACTTTATAACATCTAAGATGACGACTTTATAAAGATCAAAGATGACGACCTTATAAAGATCTAAGATTTATAAAGAAGACGACCCAAAGTCGTCATGACCTCCTTACTTTACATTCAGGGGGATGGAGTTGGGAGGTGAAATGTTCAACCAGGTGATTGTGACAATGATTGTGACAGTGATTGTGATCAGATGATTGAAGGCAATCTGTGTTCGATTAGTTGCATCGTGGCTTGCTAATTTCCTCAACCTACTGTTATGGGTATTGATCCCAATCACAAGATAGCTTAAGAGTGTTTAAGATGAATCTTAACAGACGCTAATTGTTCGGTAACAGATTTCAACATGAGGATGATGGTGTTCTGACAACCTTAGCAATTTATAAGTCCCGTTCGCACAGGTGTTTTTCTAAGCAATATTTCCATCAGTTTCAATGGTGGACCATATTTCCAACAATATTTCAATGTGCAACATTGAATTTTTTAATACAGTAGAAAAACATATTCAATTTATATGAGCGGAATGTTGACTTTTTTTTTCTCGACGATCTATGTACGCCACTATTGACACCTATTCATTGATCTCTGTTGACCAGACCACACACTAGAAAGTGAAGGGACGACGACGTTTCGGTCCGTCCTGGACCATTCTCAAGTCGATCTGTTTACCACTGTTGACACCTGTTCAATCTCTGTATAACACTGTTGACACCTGTTCAAGCTCTGCATAACACTGTTCAAGTTCAAGTTCAAGTATGTTTATTGAGACAAGAAAAAAATACATCTCAAAGGGATAGAGTAGCTTAGGCTATTTCTACCCCCCACATAACACTGTTGATACCTGTTTAATCTCTGTATAACACTGTTGATTCTGTCTGTCTATAACACTGTCGCAGTGTGATTCCTTCCAGAGTTTCGGACAAGGAACTCGGCAGTCATACTATAGAATTGATCCTATGAAGTATGATCAATGTTCATTGATCTTCGAAAAACACTGTTGAGATCTTTTCATTGATCTCTGTTTACCACCGTTGACACCTGATTCAATGCTTGACGTACGTCATTGTTGACACGTTGAAGGTTCTAACTATTTCATTGTGGATAAAGGTTCATTGATGACATTGTACGTCATTGATGACTCACGACTCAATACTCTCTATCTTTTTACCAGAGCTGACGATGACCCCGTGCGTCTAGCTGACGATGACCCCGTGCGTCTAGCTGACGATGACCCCGTGCGTCTAGCTGACGATGACCCCGTGCGTCTAGCTGACGATGACCCCGTGCGTCTAGCTGACGATGACCCCGTGCGTCTAGCTGACGATGACCCCGTGCGTCTAGCTGACGATGACCCCGTGCGTCTAGCTGACGATGACCCCGTGCGTCTAGCTGGCTACGTCTGCGCTCCTGATGCAGTCATTAATCCGGCCAATAAGGGCTTCAGTGTTTATTGAACGTTCTACTGAGCTTTCTAATTTAGTGGATGGCAGTGTAGCGACAAGCTCTATAGTCGGGACAGTACAATGGACTATTCTTGTCTCCTTGGTAAATCTGTATCGTGGGCCAGTGCTTATTACCCGTCTCAGGTTCCACTTTCATTATTTATATATATACACACACACACACACATATATATATATATATATATATATATATATATATATATATATATATATATATATATATATATATATATATATATGACAGTATCAGAGCACGGAGTTAGAATTGAAACAGGAATTTCCTTAAGTACTTTCGTATTTAATAATACATATTCAGTATTATATTGTCATATATCACACTTAAGTCTATGAAAATGCCCTTGGGGGGGGGGGGGTGTCTATAATTGCGAGGATTGCCTAAAGGATTGAAATTAGGCCTACCCAGACAAACTCATGTTCGTACAGTACCCAAGACCATTCCCCCTTCAAAGTTGAGTGAGGCTAGCCCTAAGCGTCTGGCCTCCAGCTGTGGATAGACAGATAAACAAATAGATATTCTCTCCTATATAGATTTGTTGTTATAAAGATGTAGCAGTACCCATAATGGTTACATAGGCCTGCTAGGAAAAGGTGATGATACATATCACTCATCTCCCTTCAGTCTAGATTCATGTGAACTTACATCGTTTTTCATTAGTAAAACTTAAGTCCATTACAACATGAGCTACGTCAATACTGTTCCGGAAGTGATAAGTTGTAAGTAGTTTTCTTGACATTTCTTGCTGCTAAGGGTACTATTTATCCTTCCAGTAAACACCAACGTTTCAAGCATTTACTCAATGAGGATTTTCTATGGTACTTTCCGCCAGTCCTTCCAGACTGCCCTTGAGGGATTAATGCGCTGTCGAACTGACTCAAGTTGTGGAGTGAACTCGATGTTACCTCGCCTGTATATATCGTTCATCTCGCTGGCCAGCCGACCAATTGTCCATGCAGCCACCAAGCCAGCCAAGTCGCCAATTGATCAGACAGCCAGCCAGCCAAGTCGCCAATTGACCAGACAGCCAGCCAGCCAAGTCGCCAATTGACCAGACAGCCAGCCAGCCAAGTCGCCAATTGACCAGACAGCCAGCCAGCCAAGTCGCCACCTGACCAGACAGCCACCCAGCCAACTCGCCAATTGACCAACCAGCCATCCGACCAGGCATTCAACCTACAGGCCACTCAATGAAATAGCCAAGCAGGTTGCTCCACTTCTCTCTTTTTCCTATCTCTCCCTCTCTCACTTTCTCTCTCGATTTCTCTCAAGAGAGAAGAGGATCCAGGTAATATTTTTCCAGGTCTGTGCATGCACCATAATGCATGCAGGTCAGCCTTGTAGATATGCAGTACATTACACCTTCCTCTTCCATAATGTATTTTTACCTTCCGTTCCAGTTCATCATATTTTATGGACGAGGAGGACTGAGAGAATATATGTCCAAGAGTTAATATACTTTTGGTATTTCTCCCTTCTATCTCCCTTTCTTTTTATTCTTCTTTCTCGTGATCTTAACGTTGTTAGATATATATATATATATACATATGTGTAAATCACGAAAATTAACACGTGAAGAAAAATGTAACAGTGTTAGACCACGAAGGAAGAATTGAAACAGGAATTTCCTTAAGTACTTTCGTATTTAATAAAACATCTTCAGAAGGATCCTTCATCCTGTTTATCTAACAATAAAAACATGTACCGGGTACATGTGCTCATGTACACATAGCGTATGCTCATGCACACAGTACATGTGTGCATGAGCACATGTACTGTGCTCACGTACATATTACATGTGCTTCAATTTGCTTTTAATTATTGAACTTTTGTTCAATAATTACTAAGCTCGCTGGTCATCACTGATATACGATTACGCAAATTAAATCCTTGTTTACAGCATCCAGTCGAGATGCTTAGAGGAGATCCTCCTCAGTCGAGATCCCTGATAGTCAAGATGCCTTCTCAAGATGACATTCATTCGAGACGCTTTTCAGGTCCCCCGTAGTCAAGATTAGTTGTCAAGTCCCTCATTAGTTGCCTAGGCCGTGGAGATGCCTTAATTGAGACCCCCCCCCTCTAAGGCAATGCCTTCAGGAATGACCTCTCAGTCGAAATACCTTGAGAGAGAGAGAGAGAGAGAGAGAGAGAGAGAGAGAGAGAGAGAGAGAGAGAGAGAGAGAGAGAGAGAGAGAGAGAGAGAGAGAGAGAGAGAGAGACTCACTTTCTGCCGATCAATTTCAGGAGGTTGTCTCGTTAGAGCAGTTCTTCGTCCATCGGCCGGCCAGGGAAATCATGAGGATGAAAGTTTCTGCTAACTGCTCAGTCAATTAGCCAGCACGGGAAGTTTAATGCAGTTAGAGGCTCCAGCTCACCGTCTCCTGCCACAGCTGCGAGGCTCCGTCTTCCCCCCCTATACCTGCTGGCATGCCCTAACAAAGGAATGTCTCCACGACGTACTGAACGGGGTGAGAATAGCTTGAGCTACCTCATCCCTTTGTGTGTATTTTACCTCAATAAACTTATTTCAAATTTCAGATTTTCAAGGAATGTCTCGACTGGTTTAGTGGACGGGACGGGTCGGTACTTTCGGCACTTTCCGAAAGTACTGAATTTGTTAAAGTAGCGTAATACTCTACTGTATTTGCTACCTACTGTATTTTCAGTACTGTATTTAGTAAGTAGTGGAAAAAAGTATACATTAGTTTACTTTTGATATTTAGTATACGGTAAGTATTATATTTTCAGTACTATATATAGTACTGGAAAGTACTGCATTTAGCAGCATCGGTACTTTCCGAAAACAGTGACCGGAATGTGTCGTCGATGCTGCTTGCGCGATTGTTACGTGATTGTTCGTGAAGGTTGTTCGTGGCTCGTAAAGATTGCTCGTTTAGGCATGGCTACAGCTGTAAAGACCACTAATAATCATAACACACAACAACCAGTCATAAATACTACACTGTTGTAGTCATCCATCGTTGTTTTGTTGTTTAAGATTCGCTACCTGGAACAAAATGTTCCAAGTAGCACGGGCTATGGTGAGCCCCGTAGAGGCATCCATCAGTCTCAGGAGTCTATGGAGTTGCAATCTGGTTTGTTTTATGGTTCGCTCATAAACATTCTTCTGAATGCAGGCGATGAGTCACAATAACGTGGCTGAAGTAGGTTGACCAGACCACATACTAGAAAATGAAGGGAAGACGACGTTTCGGTCCGTTCTGGATCATTCTTAAGTCGATTGTCGACCTCACAATCGACCCTTCACAATCGCAGAATTCGACCCAGAGAAAACATGCACTCCACTGAAGATTATATTGTAGAATGTCCCATATTGACTGAATTTCGCCCTCCTAGGCTATCTTGAGAGGTTATCTTGAGATGATTTCGGGGTTTAGAGTCCCCGCGGCCCGGTCCTCAACCAGGCCTCCACCCCTAGGAAGCAGCCCGTGACAGCTTACTAACTCTCAGGCACCTATTTACTGTTAGGTAACAGGAGCATCAGGGTGAAAGAAACTCTGCCCATTGTTTCTCGCCGGCGTCCGGGATTGAACCCGGGACCACAGGATAACGCGTCTAGTGTTCTGTCCGCTCAGTCACCGGCTCCCGTGAGGTATGAAGTATGAGGTATGAGGCTGAGGGATGCTGAACTCATTAAATATTATATGAATACTGGAACACTTGATAATATATTGGACTTGTACTCAAGATTGACTATGTAATGCATCAGGTATACAATGTAATGTAACTATAGCCTGAGCTTGTAAAAGTACCCTGATCACCTTCAGTGGTTAAGTGCTTAATAACACATTAGTTTCTATAGCAGCTATCTCACCCTGTCAAAGGAGGAGAGACATTGGTGTTTGTGAATATATGTTTATATATGTATGTATATGTGTATACAGGATATATGGAAGCTGGTCAGAATTGCATTTCACCTTTGTAAACGCACATTAATGACACAATGTAAAGAGACACCTCGAACACTGTTTATGTAGGACGGACGTAAATCTGTATTTATGTCTGTAGGTTAGATTATCTTTATAAAAGCATTACAATCACCTTATATGGTTGATTGTTCAATAAATCACTGAACTATATGTTTACCAGATCTCTCACCCTGTCCATAGAGTTAGTTTTGTTAATTTTTTATGCACCTCATATCCATCCTGTGGTGGAAAGGGTTTCAGAGGCCCATGATAGGCTCAGGGACTGAACCCCACAATTTATTTAGCTAAGCAAGTTATATTCATGATGAGCAAGTAACAAAGTTTAATGTACATGGCGTACAGAAGAAAATGTATATATGCTGGTTAGCATTGTAAATGTCTGGCCACGTCTGTGGTAGAAAATAATAGTAATAACAATAATAATAAAAATCTCCTCCATTGCTTTCCCCCCCCCCCTTTCCCACCGACACTCTCTCCCCCACCACAACTCCCACTCTCCTCTCCCCCACCACTCAACCACCCGCCACCACCACTGTTACCACGTACACCCTATACCACTACCAGTGTTGCCAAAGGCATAATTTATCTCAATCCCCCAACTCTTGCTTATTCCTACACTTTTCGTCCCTGTTCCCCCATTCCCTCTCTCTCTCTCTCTCTCTCGTGCTCCAGGCCCCTTTCCACCTCTGCCCCTATTTCCTCCTTCACTCATACCTCCCTGTTACGACCCTGGGTTCCTTAGTTGGAAACCAGAGGTCAAATTGAGCTCTAAATAATTTACTTTACATTATTTGATAGAATTGCTGATGCGTGTTTGTTCCTATCTTCCTTACCAGACGTAAGACGAATCTTGTTTCTCACAGAGCATTCAGACTCTTGAGCTTGTTGTTAATTAATTATAACAGTGAACTAATTATCAACTATTCTTAGAATTAGTAAAGTAACGAAGGCCGGTGAAGACTTGTATTGTTTGTAGCTGCACGATCAGTTAGGTTATCTTCCCGGCAACAACAACAACAACTGGGGAGCTCGGAGATGGGACGCTGGGTGCGCTCTTCTCTGTTCGGACTGTGGGTGTGACAACATCTTCCTGTGTGGCTCTGCCTCCATTCTCCTCCTCCTTCCCCCTTTCCCTTACCTTAAGCGTCCGTAACAGCTGAGATAAGTATCTTCATATGTAACCGTGATAATAGCTAGGCTTATGTGTGTAGTATAGATATTGTGTAGTATAAGCCAGTGTTTTGGGCATCCCTAAGTGTTTGTGTTGTGATAGGGTACCACGTGGGGCTCACTACCACAAGCTGCTTCAAGCTTTAGAGTTCTTTACAAGTTGACTTTACCGTAGCTTGTCCTAATTGTAAACTCTTGTATCCTGCTTATGTGAACCAAGGCTTTTAACGTAAAATAGTGTGGTAAAGTAGTTATTGTTATTGTTGTTAATGTATATGGGGGGGTTGTTAAGAGGGTTTAATAAATAAGCTAGTTTTTTAAAGGAGTATCCATTCTTCCTGTGTAGGGGGTCAGTGATCATCCGCTAGACTGACATATTTTCTTAAGCCACTAAATTAATATGGTTTTATGTTCTTATTGGGGGTCGGGCCTTTTTGATCTCCACTAATTTTGATACATCCTGATTCTAGCTGTTGGCCCTTCCCATTAATACTCATTACCCCTCATAACAGTAAGCATATTTATAACACTCCCCATTCCCCCTCTTCTTTCTCACTCCCCCCCCCCCATATTCCCTCACCTCTATAAAAGGTTCCAAGAACACTCTGAGTCTTTCTAGAGATCTAGAGAGTCTTTCTACACACACACACACACACACACACACACACACACACACACACACACACACACGTAATAGCTTTATATTCATGGGCGACCCGTCCGGAGAATTTCTCCGCCGTCTCTTAAGAATTTAAGCTCCGTGTTGAGATCTGTGCATCACTTCAAACCAACAATTTTTTTTTTTACCAACTACGGGCTATTCATGCCCGTGCCACCTTTTGTGTGGCTTAATCTTCATCAATCAATCAACCTGGGCATGTGCTGGGTAATGGGAACTGGCGGGTGTCAATGTTTGCAATATTGAGCATTCTTATCCCTTATTGGTTCCATAAAGGATAAGGATGATCATTATCCATAAAGGATAAGGATGATCCTTTATGGTCCATCCTTAATTAAGGATGATAATATTGAGCATATCCTTATCCTTTATTGGTTCCATAAATTAAGGGGTGACAACTTAAGGATGATCCATACAGGATCATTCTTAATTTATTAGCCTCCATATTTTCTACGGGTTGATGCCTTTCGTAAGTATTTACTGGTCGGTACAAGGTCCGGCCTCGCTAGCTAGCTGCTTACCAAGCTGTTCCGAGATCGATTCTCGAGGGTTCTATAGAACGGATGTTCACCGTTTCATCACTCCGTTCTCATATCCTAGAATTCATCACTTCATCACATTCCTTACTAGTGCTATAGAATCAAAGTAGCTAAGAATTCCCCAAATCCCCCCTCCCCCCCTCCTCGATAGTTTCCTTACCTGAGCCGGCCGATGATTCACTATTTCCAGCACCATCATTCATCACCATCATCTCGGGTCCGTAACTCCGTCCGATAAATAATATTAGTTGAAAAAAGTAAACGAATTTAGGGGGTCCCAGAAAGTAATTACAATGGTATTGTTTGTTGAAATAATTATCAAAAGACGGTATCAATTAGTCTGGATGACTATTTAAGTGTCTGTGGAAGACACAATATGAATCTAAAAGAGAAATAATGATATATACTCGCAACTGATATACGAAATCAGCTCGTAATTAATTCCAAATTAATATATTCCCATTTTGCATATATTCCCTGGTGCAGAGAGGACATGATAAAGACATGTAAGAGTTTCGAAGTTTCGACAAACTCGCCTTTCGACAAACTAACACACTTCGTAGCAATCTAGTTCACACTGCTCCTCCTGCTTCTAATGCTGCTGGTGTTTACTCTATTTCCTGTTCATCTTGTCCTCTCCAATACTTTGGCGAAACTGGCCGTACACTGAATGACAGACTTAAAGAACACAAGAGAAGTGTTAAGTCTGCTGACACTAACAATGCTCTCTTCTGCCATGTGAGGGATTCTAATCATCCCATTGATTGGTCTTCCTCCAAAATAATCTTTCCTGCCTCTACTCTACACAGACGCCGTCTTGTAGAATCGGCTCTTATTAACAATGTACCCAACATGAACTTGAGTCCTGGCTTTGTTGCTGTGGACTCTTCCCTTTCACAGTATATACTCAAATGCTCTAATCTTTCTAACAAACGTGACTTAACGTAAACTTTCCCCCTTCCATTTCTTTCTTTCTCTTTCCCTTTCTTTCTCTCTTCTCCCTTTTTCTGTTCATTGTCTTCTACGCTCCCTTGCTATCCTCTTCTTTTTCCTATTACTATCTGCTTCGGTGGTTATAATAGGAGCTGCCTCGTATGGGCCAATAGGCCTGCTGCAGTTCTCATTACAACTATCCCCTACACCTGACTTTCCTCCTCAGCTCTCTCTTGCCTATTTAATGCCTGTCCCTACCTCCTCATCACAATCGACTTGAGAATGGTCCAGGACGGACCGAAACGTCGTCGTCCCTTCAATTTCTAGTGTGTGGTCTGGTCAACACCCACCACAGTGACCCACATCTGACCCACCCGGCTACCAGTCCTGCCTCACCGGACTCGCCTAAAAACTGTGGAGGGAAAACAAGGAGCGACGCTCACGGTGGAAGCCGCAGGTGATCCCAGATGTAAATAGCGGAAGATGGTCGGGGAATGGTCGGGGAATGGTCGGGGCGATGGTCGGGGAATGGTCGGGGCGATGGTCGGGTTTATGGCAGTGATGTCCCATCGGTCCCCCCCCTCCTCCCTCCCCCCCAACCAAGATAACACCACCCCTCTCACCCCCTACATCCACAACCCCTCCCCCATCCAACCCTTCCACGCCTAGCAGATAGCGGAAAGAGGACATTATTACAGCTGCTGCTGCCAAAAAAAATTTAAATTTTGCCCCGAGGGGCGAGTTTATTGGGCAGCGCCACTCATCTTGTGAGTGAACATACCGCCATAGCAGAATGTACAACACTCCCCAATAGGAAGAAAACCCGCTGGGTTGTTCATCATGTCACTTGTACCCAGACACAGCTGGGACTTGCTTAAATGTCTCAAGTGAACAGCTCCTCAAACAAGAAGATTAACATTTATCAACTCTTAAAAGCTTACGTTATCTTGCGGGTGCAAAATGGGGATATCTTTTAAGAACAGTATCCATATTTGACAAATAGTGTTTTCCTAACTCAAACAATGTGGGGTTTATTATTCTACAGTTATTCCTAATGTCTCTCAGGTGTTCACATTCACGTAGATAGTGGTCAAGGCGGTGTCCATCACTCTCACCACAGATTCTGCAACTTCGCTGATCAACTGTTTCCATTCCAAATCTCCATGGATATTTGTATCCTAGACGGTTTCTCGCTATTACAGATTCTCTCCCTCGTCGTCCTCCTCTTCGGCCATACTGATTGGGATTGCCAGCTGCAACCATGTTGTACCATCGTACAGATTCACTGGTTTGTGCTTCTATCCTCCTTTCCTCAGTTACCTTGTCACGGTGATGTTGCCTGATAATACCTCTAATTTGTAGTTGAGTCTTGGGTATGAAGTATTCAATATGGTCTCCTTCAGCGCCTTCAGCAGCCAGCACATCTGCTCGTTCATTTCCACATATTCCAACATGGGAGGGGATCCACAGAAACTTGATGACTCTTCCCTGAGTGGTAAGTACTCTCACAGCTCTCTTGATTTCAGCGACTATTGCAAGATTTTCTGCCTGATTTTTACTTAGGCTTTGCAGTGCTGCTTTTGAATCGGTGCAAATCACTGCACTATTAGTGTTACGTTCAAGAAACCTTAACGCCATAACAATTGCAGTTAGCTCTGCTTGCGTTGAAGAGGCATAGTTCTCAATACGTGCTTTTTCTTCATTTCTGCGTTGGAAGGTATTATCCTTGATTACCGTGTATGCTGCACCAGCCCTGCCACTTGTCTAAAGAGGCGTGCGTGTGTGTGTGTGTGTGTGTGTGTGAGAGAGAGAAAAAGAACAGATAATGTAGAGGAATTTCTCGTAACCGATGGTTAGAAAGAAGAAATACATGAACTAGCTAGTTGCTCGATCCTTCAAGCGCAAACGGTAAAAAACCCAAAACGAAGACAAAATTCACACCATTTCCGTTCCTTGTCATTTGGGGTGGCGGGCAGTTGCTTGAGTGCTCTCCGGGTGCTTGCGGGACAAGAGTCACCCCCTCCTCTACACGCCCAATGGCTGAAATGGTGTTCCCACGCTTGAACGTGCTTGCGGCGGTCGGGGTGGTGCTTGGCTTGCTTGTATTAAACTTGGTTGTGATGTTGTGGTCTCGGCTTGGGTGTGTTGTGTCTTGGGGTATATGGGGGCCTATAACTGGGGTGTATGGGGGTCTATAACTGGGGTGTATGGGGACCTATAACTGGGGTGTATGGGGGTCTATACCTGGGGTGTATGGGGGCCTATAACTGGGGTGTATGGGGGTCTATAACTGGGGTGTATGGGGACCTATAACTGGGGTGTATGGGGGTCTATAACTGGGCTGTGTGGCGCCGGGCTCCGGCTCGCATCTCACGCTGCCTATCACCCGAGGGAGGCCGGGCAGGAACATTAACGTTATTTATGTGGACGGTACATTGTACGTCACACCCACTGGCCTATTATGTGGCTTGGTTCCTCCCCCCTTTGCCTTCGTCCCACCCCACATCCCCACTGTTTCCCCCCCTCCCGATCCCCTACCCTACCTACCCCAACCGGATAACATCAACGGCGTATGCTAGATTGGCTTAAATAAGAACGGCCTTTAGAAACTTGTGTAAGTGATCATTCAGAACCTTGTATACCACATATGTTAGACCAATCCTGGAGTATGCAGCTCCAGCCTTGAGTCCATACCTAGTTAAACACAAAACGAAGTTAGAAAAGATTTAGAGGTATGTCTTCAGACTAGTCCCAGAGGTCAGAGGTATTAGTTACGAGGAAAGGCTACGGGAATTAAACCTCACGTCCCTGGAAGTCAGAAGAGTAAGGGGAGACATGATCACCACCTACAAAATTCTCAGAAGAGTTGGACACAGGTGGAAGCTGAGTACCCAAATAATCCACATAGACGTTAGAAAGAACGTTTTCTGTGTCATTAAGCAGTGATGTGACGGAGGCAGACGCCATACACAGTTTTTAAATGTAGATATGATAGAGCCCAGTAGGCTCAGGAATCTGTACACCAGTTGATTGACAGTCAAGAGGTGACACCAAAGAGCTGAAGCTCAACTCCGCAAGCGCTACTAGGTAAGTCCCATTACCCCTCTCCACTTTATCCTTCCCCTTTCATTCCTATCTTTTACCTCTCCTTTTACCACCTACCCATTCTTACCACACTCCCCCCTCTCCCTTCCTAACCTCACCAATACCCCACCAATCGTTCCTTCCCCCCTCCTTCCCCCCTCTACGAAACCCCCACTCCAACCATCCCCCACCTTCCATATCCGACCCCACCCAAAATACTGCTTCCCCACACCGCCCCGTCCCCCCTTCCTTCCCCTTCCCCCAGCAACCTTAACGAGGAAACTGGCAAATGATCGCTGAATAAGGTCGTTACTAGCCCCATAATAGCTCAGATCAGTCGTAACCTAGTGACCGTCAATGTATTTTCGCCTCAGCGTGCCCCTGGTTTAAGGGTCAGGAGCGCGACCCGCGAGGCCTCAGATTTCCACCAGGCTATGGTTACCCCTAAGTTTCGCAAATAAAATCGCGGGCGCCCCTCGGGGAACCATTACCCCAGAACATAAGTGCCGCAGATCTATAGATTTTTCGCGGTTATTCGGTACTTGAACGATACAACGGAGAAATACATCACACACTTGTTTCAATCATTTTCGGTTAACATTAGCGCGTCGATCTTTCTTCTACGTTCACTCCTCGCAGCGTCGATCATACAAGAGATTGTATGATCATACAAGTGCGGGTTTGGATATAATGGTCACTCGTAGCTATTAGTGAAATACGTGAGAGGAACTGTTGATTGATTGTTGCCGCCGGAGGCGGCTAGTTTATTGTGCACCCCATACCCATCCTGTGAGCGGTAGCGCAAAAGTGTGTGTTGAGATCCTTCAACCGATTTGATTCCCGTTTAATTTGATGTGGGGTTTTCCCTATCCACAAAGGGTCGGAACTGTGACAAACCCCTTCCCCCAATCCCCTCCCTCCAATCCTCTCCCCCAATCCCCTCCTCCAATCCCCTCCCCCAATCCCCTCCCCCCAATCCCCTCCCCTCAATCCCCTCCCCCAATCCCCTCCACCTCCCCTACACCCACCCCTCGACATAAACTGTCGAGACCAGTAGTCACTTGTCGGAAAATGCGTACAAATTGAACAGATTCAATTACACTTAAAACACCGTAGATTGGACGTCTCAACTTGCAGTGTTCGAATGTATATTTATACATTTTTGCTCAACAAATAATCATTCAAAGACTTTATTCATAAATGTAGTATATTTATAATTGGGAAGTATACATATACAAAGTTTAGTAAACTAATTACCTGAGAGACACAATATAACCTTAGTAAGTAGACATTACCATTATCAGAATCAGAAACATTAATTGGTAACAACTTGTACGAACCATTACAATGTTGGCGAGACTATACAGGTGTGGAGTTACAACCCCCGCTTCTGTACTCCTGTAAGGCCACTCCGGGCTCACCATAGTCCGTGCTACTTGGAACTTTTTGTTCCTAGTAGCTGAATCTAAACACTACAACCACTAAACAGGTGTATATAGCAATCTAATAGAAAAAAATTACATTTTAGACATAACGTGAGAGACATTTAGGTAAGAATTAGAGAGATAATCTATTGTAAAGATACAAAATATATATTTAACACAAATCTAAGATGATGAGACAATTAGCAATAGAACTGAAATAATCATACCTTGATGTTATTCATATTTCTATCTTGAAGTTATCCTGAGATGATTTCGGGGATTAGTGTTCCCGCGGTCCGGTCATCGACCAGGCCTCCACCCCCCAGGAAGCAGCCCGTGACAGCTGACTAACTCCCAAGTACCTATTTACTGCTAGGTAACAGGGGGCATCAGGGGAAAAGAAACTCTGCCCATTGTTTCTCGCCGACGCCCGGGATCGTACCCGAAACCACAGGATCACGCGTCCAGTGTTCTGTCCGCTCAGCCACCGGCTACTCTCAGCCATTGAACATCAACAGATTCTGGGACTATATCCCCGCTCTAAATCACTCTACACATGCACTGTTCACGTAACATCAGTCTGACATCAACTGGACTCAAAATGTCTGTCAGTAATCAATCTCGCTCCAACATTAGTTCCTCAATGATTCAAAATATCCAGCTGGGGAAAGGAGGGGGTGTCTACTTGCTCTCCCTGATGACCAGTTGTGTTATCCTGCCCTGTAGACCCGCTATCTCATTACAGACATCAATCATTCTTAAGCTGCATTTACTAATAATTATAACATGTATTTTATGGAAAAGTAGACGTGATTAGATAGCCGTAATGCCTTGGCGTTTTCCCCTTGTAATTCCCTTCCCTAGTGATAAGTAAGTACATGATAAAAAAAGTTGATTGAGTTTACTGGATGGGGGTGATTTCTTTCAGACAAAATATCATTCGTATGTGAATGTCGTCATCAAGTGGGTGCGGACATCAATTTAAAACATTTACTTCACGCAATAGTGAAGTTTACCAAAGGTCATCATTTTGAAGGACAAACAAAACTTCAAACCTAACCAGTCCTAGGCCTAACTATGAAACTATACCCCAAAAAACTTTGACAAATAAAAATATTAATGCATATTTGAGAAAACACATATTTATAAATTGCACACTACGGTAAAATTTCTGATTGTGGCTTCAGAGATAGGACAATCTTACCCCGAGGATTGGTTGGTAATTCTGGAAACATATTTTGAGAATGTAATTCGTGTCCAAGGTCAATATACAGCCATATTCCTTCAACATTTTCTTCTAAGAACTACCTTAGCTTTGGGAATGTGATATTGTCAATTATTTGAGATTACAGAACGTAGTAGACGGAGCTTTCTAACAGGTGAGCTTCGACACAGGGAAAAGAGAAGTGAAGTTGTGTTCGTGTCAAGCTTCAGACAACATTCCTGTATCAAACAAATTCCCGCTGGAGGCAGGAACCAACTGCACTATATGTAAGAGAACAGATAACGAAGTATGTCCATGCAGAACAGACGGAAATGCATGTATTATATATGTAAACTGGTTAGCAGTGAAGAAATACTCCCATTATCTTTTGAACCCCACAATACCTCACTATATGTAGTAGCAACTCACAATCCTTGTCTATGTAGATCAGGCGAAAATATATAGTTACCATTATAACAGCATTCTAATCACTCTGTGGGTGAGTGCTCAATAGCCCACTGCACAATATGTAGGATTGATTGATTGATTGATTAAGCCGCACAAGAGGTGGCACGGGCATGAATATCCCGTCAAATAGGTCGGAGAATAGATCTCTCATCCTGCGCACACGGGAGGCATCTCCTGTCACGCAGGGTGCAGTCGCGCCTCCACAGATCTCCAGTTTCAGCTCTTGATACTGGTAATGGCTCAAAAGGGCCACCACTTACGGGCTATTCATGCCCGTGCCACCTCTTGGGTGGCTTAATCTTCATCAATCAATCAATCAATCTCATCCTGTCTATGTAGGACAGACGGGAATGAATATATGCTGGTTGTCATTGTAACTGAATAGTCTGTGGTAGAAAAACATAAAAAAAAAATGTGTATTATTTTCGTCGGGTTAAATATAGTCGTCATGTTGACCAGACCGAAACGTCGTCGTCCCGTCACCTTCTTGGGTGTGGTCTGGTCAACTTACTTTAGGCACGTTATTGTGACCTTTTGCGTGCATAGTCGTCATGCAAAGACTGGATTATCAGAACGACGTCGGGATGCACAACAGAGAAACGCTCAAACGGAATGATTTAGACAAATGAACAATTAATGACGTCGTTCGTCCTAACAATCACGAGGATTCCTTACTTATTTACTCACATATTACAACCTTATTTCCGCAGTGAGACGTACTCGTCTGCTGGTGAAAGGACACCATGTCTGGAACACGACAAAAACAGCAACAAAAAAGATGGTGGAGGGCAGCAAAAAGAAATGTAGTTTGACAACTTATTAAACGACATCTGTAAGTTGAATGAAGGTCTTATAGGTTGTATATGTGACCATCTGTTTCACACCTCTATACGGAGGTGTGAGGTTACCGGAGGTTAGGGCGGGAGTTACCATCTGGCATTCACTCCTGAAACTGTGGCTGGGGCGCCCCCTGAAGTGACACTCTGGAGCAACACGTCCTCTTAAAAAATAACGTCGCTTTTCGCTCGTATGCGCCCTCTGGCCAAAAATGGACGTAATTTTAAATGAAATTTGCTCACGAAAGTGATGTACTGTCCCGTTTTCTGTTTGAGTCGTCTTGCTTACTCGGAAAGGTTAGGAGAAGAAACTTTCAATAAACATTTTTCACGACGTTTTGAAACTTAAGGAGAATTTCCTGCCCACCTAACCTACCAGAGGACCCTTAACTTACTGTTTTGGAAAAATAATCCAAAATTTATTTAAATTTTTTTTAATTTTCAAATTACGTCCATTTTCGGCCATACGGCCAAACGATCAATTCAGCCGTAATCTAGTTCCCATCTACCTTACACTCCAAGTGAGAGTTAAAACTTGAATGATCACCTGGCTTACACTCCAAGTGGTGATTTAGAGTATTTTACTCTGTTACTTGAATTAGTCCTCGTCAGTTCAAATGTTATAAGGCTTGCGGGGCTCGTCTTACTACTAATCCCTGGATCAAACTCGATGGGAGTTAATGGTCATTCGTGCACGAAACAGCACGTTAGTACACTTGTGAAAAAAGATTTTGGCTAAAAAAATTGCAAGGTTAATACATGTGACTTTCCAAGAACCATACCAGATAATTTATAATTTTCAGAAACAACAAAGCATATTACCATATGTTTTCGTTTTGCAAAGAAGCTGTTCTCCCTAAGCACAAGAAGGATAAAACATATACACACACACAACCGACTTGAGAATGGTCCGGGACGGACCGAAACGTCGTCGTCCCTTCACTTTCTAATGTGTGGTTTGGTCAACATATTTCAGCCACGTTATTGTGACTCCTCGTCTGCATATACACACACATTATACATATAAAAAAAACAAAAGACAAAGCCCTGAAAAAAACATGCTATTGATTTACCTACTCCATTCCTCCTCTACGAAAGTCACCATCAATAAGCAACTCTAAAATAACCAACACTTCCTCAAGTTTCTTCCTATGAAAACAAAATCCCACAATTTAATTGCAAAACACACTTCAACGGACATTCAGTATTTTCAGGAACAATGTGCATCTGGTTTTTAAAGGAAAACCTCTGAATGGAAATTCAGTATTTTCAGGAAGTGTGGGGGGGCCTCTGATCTTAAAAATACAAAAAAATAAAATAAAATACAGCGCCTTCAGAGTTTGGGAGATTGTATCCGCGGCATGTGGCGGCTGGAACAAGCCGTCGGGCGCTGTATAAATGCGATGATGTCCATAGTCTGGGGATTATAGCTTGGGGGAAGAGAGAGAGAGAGGGGAAAAGAGGAATTTCTAAAGGCTGATGTGAGATAAGAAGGGGTGGAGAGAGAAAGGGGTGTGGGGAGGGGGGAAGGAAAAGGGGGCCACGTGCAGCCCAAATCACCCTTTCCTCCTCTTCCCCCCCTCTGACGTCATGACACGTGACCCAGACGCTCCCGTGGCGCGTGTGTGTGCCCGCGGGTCCTGCACGTCATTACAGCCGTTAACGGCGACGCCTCCAGCCAACGCTGCAGCTCGTCCTGTTAACAGTGAACGGTAGGGTGCACTTCTCTCTCTCATTCGTTATGTTAACAGTGACCGATTGGAGGATACCAATCGTTCCCTCCACGTTTCCTGCTCCCCCCCCCCCCCCGTTCTCTCCCTTTCCTTCCCTTCCCTTCCGTTCCCTTCCCTTCCGTTCCGTTCCCTTCCCTTCCCTTCCCTTCCCTTCCCCTCCCTTCCCTTCCCTTCCCTTCCCCCTCCCTCTCTCTCTCCTCCCCTCTTCCCTCCCAATTTTACCCTAGTCTATCTTATTCTTCAACTCTCCGTTTTTTTTTATCTCGTCTCCTTTTCCTTTTCCTAACCCCTAATCTTTCACCCCCCCCATTCCCACCTCTCTAATCTCTCCCAATTTATCCTCTCACCATCTCCTCCACTCTTTCCTTCCTCACCCTTCTCCTTCTCCCCCTTCTCCCTCATTCTCTCCCCCCCACTCTTAGTCTACTTTGCAACATCTTTGTCGTTATATTGTAGGGTGATATGATTTTTTTTATTAACACATTTAGGTACATCTGCATTTGAGCAGCAACTCTAGACTATATGAAGGGGAATACAGTGTGTGTCAAGAACTAGCTACCCTAGACTATATGAAGGGAGTACAGTGTGTGTCAAGAACTAGCTACCCTAGACTATATGAAGGGGAGTACAGTGTGTGTCAAGAACTAGCTGCCCTAGACTATATGAAGGGGAGTACAGTGTGTGTCAAGAACTAGCTACCCTAGACTATATGAAGGGAGTACAGTGTGTGTCAAGAACTAGCTACCCTTGACTATATGAAGGGGAGTACAGTGTGTGTCAAGAACTAGCTACCCTAGACTATATGAAGGGGAGTACAGTGTGTGTCAAGAACTAGCTGCCCTAGACTATATGAAGGGAGTACAGTGTGTGTCAAGAACTAGCTACCCTAGACTATATGAAGGGGAGTACAGTGTGTGTCAAGAACTAGCTACCCTAGACTATATGAAGGGGAGTACAGTGTGTGTCAAGAACTAGCTACCCTAGACTATATGAAGGGAGTACAGTGTGTGTCAAGAACTAGCTACCCTTGACTATATGAAGGGGAGTACAGTGTGTGTCAAGAACTAGCTACCCTAGACTATATGAAGGGGAGTACAGTGTGTCAAGAACTATCTACCCTAAACTATATGAAGGGGAATACAGAGTGTGTCAAGAACTGGCTACGATTGGGAGATCCGTCACCTGCAGCCACCTGCCACAGGTAACGGTAACCCAACCTGATCTTGGCATCCACTGTGTCGCACAGTCTGGTGGACGTTTTGTGCTGCCCATAAACATAGGTTTCGGATCTGAACAAATCATGGTTTCTATACTGGTGCTTTCAGGCCTTTGGGAGTCAGTAATTTATCTCTTATTGGACCCGAGTATTTGGAACAATGTAGTCTTTACAACAGAGACGGGTATACATGTAAGTCTAATTCAACTGTAGAATTTATCCTCTCACCTAATATTTGTTACACGCTAATTTGGCTGCAATGTCTGTCATTATGATGGGGTATATTTATGTGTGATGGTATCCATACATAGGAGATTCGAAACCCTTTACTCTGTGAAGTGATTAGGTTATTTATAATTGCTAGTATGAAGTAGCATCTTAAGGGCTGTTTTCAATTGCTTCAAGAGCAAACTTTGAATCACAAAATATTATCTCTCTTCTTGTGTTTTGTTTTTAATATTCTGGTAGTGCCGCTAGTTCTGTTTGTGTAGAGTTCAGCCAGTTGTTTAACCTGACACTGATTGTGTGGAAATATTATTTCTATTAAACCTACATGCTGCTGTAGCCCCGTCCTGTAGACGATTGGACTAAGCCGTCGGTAGAAATACAATGCTCGTGAGATCTTAAATTTGTGATGGAGGAGGCAATTGTTTCAATTGTGACAGCTTTGAAAAGAGAAAGATTCTCATTGCCTTTCTTAGTGACAAATGTGTATGATTCTTGAATGGTCGGGGGTAGAGATAAAGAGGAATATCAGTGACAGACCGCATTTTATAGGATTGTTTAGCTGGGTGAGATTGTCGACATTTTTACTCAGCCATTTCTCAAATATGGAGTTAGCTGGTATGATGGTGCCAGTCAATAGTGTGCTAACAGCATAGAATAATTTGCTTCTGAGCAATGCAGGAGATGTAGGATCTCTCATGATTTTAAGGCAAAAGGTCGTGTTGACTTGAATGATTCTCTCTAGAATGGTTGCAAGCTTCAGTTCTTCCCTCATGTTGACGATTCTCGTGTATCTTGGAGCACCAAGAATTAGCTTCATGGCTTCATGATCTGTACTACTTCAAGTTTGTCCAACACAGAGGCGGGGAAGTTAATTAGGTAAAAGGCATGATAATCAACTAGAGATCTAAGTAACATCATATTGAATAATCTAGCACATTAAACAATGATAACAATATGCTTAGCTGATCCCAATAAAGACAGGATGGACGGAACTGGGACCGACCCCAAGCCTGCCGACGACAGTCACATGCCACCAATTTGTTTTTCAGAAATGTTGGATAATGCTAGCCCAAGCGGCTTGTCTCCAACCTCGGTCTGACAAACAAGCAGACCGACAGACATTCCCTTTTACAGATACTATATTTGTATATATTACAATTTAGGATATAGACCTGAGTTATGTCAAGTGTTTTTGTTCTATTGGCAATTATTTATATTTACAGCACGAGGGTGAGGCTTTAGGAGGTGGGCTCTAAACATACAATAACAATGATCTTTAGAGGGTAAAACACGTTCTTTTCCTGTCTTGTAGAGAGCCTAGTATTCGATGCTCAGATGTACGGACCGAATGTTCTTTTTTATCTCACTTCTGCACTTTGAGTAATGGGAACAGCGACGACCTTGCTTCTTGCAGGGTCGGCGTTCAATCCCCACTAGTCCCAATGGCTGAGCTACTCCCCCACCATCCCTCAGGACGCAGATCTTAACCTGTTCTCGTGAGCCTTCCAAGATGGACGAAGAAATGCATCCCGAGCGCTCCCTCGTCGTAATTCCCTTAATTCGTCTGTGTCAGGTGTTTTGATGTCGCTGGCCACAGTCTCTCTGGCAGCGAGGCGTCACGTTCTGCCTCTCCTGGAGCTCTAGTGCCTCTGGAGAGGTACCTCTGGCCCCGTGTCCTTCACAGCTCGAGGCACGGCCCCCTGACACGTTCCTACGTGTCTTCGCTCGACAGGAATGTGCATCGCGGAAACCCTCGTCCGCTATATCCCTTTCAGCCCGCAACTGTGGCGATGCGCTGCCTTTTCATCTCGTGGGCAACACTGATGGCGCTCGCCTCCTATTGCACCCGCGTTCCCCACGAGCCTATCTTTGCACGTGCAACAGTTGAGTGGGTGGGTGAGCCCCTCACCCATGCACCACCCCCAGCAAGCCTCCCCTCAACCGTACAAACGAGCCTCTCGTCAACCGGACAACAACCGGAGCGGTTGCGGTTAACGTGGACAAAGCAGCAAGCGGCTAGCGGACCTTCCCCTCGGTGCGGTCTGCACAGGTCTGCATTATGCATGCTTCAGATTTGCAAGTTATTGTTTCAAGAATTAGATAACAAGGCGAATAAAATCCTGTACTTTGATTACGATACTGTTTCTCAGTCTGATTCAGCCCCCTCCCTTCCCCCTCATCTGTCTGGGTCTGTCTGTGTATCTGTCTGTGTGTCTGTCTGTGTGTCTGTCTTTCTCTATTTTTATACACAGGTGGGTATCGAAGCAGACGCCTTTTGACTACTGCTAAGAGACTGAGAACTTTTTTTCTCATTATCTTACTCCTCAAGTTCTACTCGTTCTGCTTCCAGGTCCTCAATTGCTGCTGGGTGAAATATTGCGAGTAGTTATGGATTGGTGCCCAGTCAATCATCCTGGGGGTTTTGACACTGGGCTAGTGAGTGTATAGTGTGTGTGTGTGTGTGTGTGTGTGTGTGTGTGTGTGTGTGTGTGTACTCACCTAACTGAGCTTGTAGGGTCTAGCATCTTTTTAAATCTCGCTTTTCGACCTTCATTAACTTATTAACTTATTCGAGTGACTCTTTTTCACTCCTGTTTCTTATCATATTTATATTTAAATCTGTGTATTGAATTGGCGTTGACAACACAAAATGGAATAGAATGACCTCGACAACTTCCTCGTTCCACTTATTTACGACTCCTAGACTGAAAGAGTTGTATGTTGTGTGAGAGCGATAACAGGAGACTCGACATCAGCGAGGCACTGCACATTAAAAAGTCAACACCAGCAATCAATAGCCATATAATGCGCAACTATATTCTACCCACTTCAAGACCCCGAACCAACATAGAAGCAGCAAGAGAAAGTATGGGCTAATATGCCTTGTGCAGTTACTTCCATTCTTATGTTTTCATACCTATTGATTCGTGTTCTGTCACTACCACCAAAACGTTTGTCCCATATCACCTCAAACCAAAACGAGTATAAGTATGAGGTAAGTTATGTGTAAACTAGTCTTTGAAAATGTAAGAAGCATACGAAACGCGTTCAGGCGCCAGACCAAATATATAAATGTAAAGAATGAATTTTGGAGAGTTAATTTTTCAATTACCCTCGACAGTGAAGGGAAACGTAAGAAATATTGAGAAGACTCGTGTTAGAATTATTAATCTTATCTTTTCGGTCGTATTCAACATATATATATATATATATATATATATATATATATATATATATATATATATATATATATATATATATATATATATATATATATGTTCCTTCCACCGCTCAGACCATAAAAGAGGAAGCAAAAGCTTGTGTCCTCTTTAAAACGGAAGTATTAAGTACTGGCGGCCACCCTAGAGGGCTGTCAGACCACATCAATAATGCCAGTACCGATTTTTTTTAGGAGGAGGGGGGGGGGGGGGGTATGTAAGAAAATCAAGCGCCCCACAATCAGACAGACCCCTTAAATAACAAACAAGCATCTTACAATAGTTCCCAAACAAGTAATCCCATCTCCCTTCATGACCTTCTGAAACATCACAAAGGTGACAGCTATAAAGCCTTACAATCTACATGGCGTCTGAATTAAATTTCTTACTTTATTATAACTTGACCAATTCTTGTTCAAATGGTCTCAAATTTTAACAGGCAGCCGTCAGGTGACCACAATGCCCACACTTGAAGCAGGACCTGAGCTGTCCCATGTTGCAGGAAGCCTATCGAGTGTACCTTTACCAACACGGAAGACGGGACATCAGGCATATACGGGACATCAGGCATATACGGGACATCAGGCATATACGGGACATCAGGCATATACGGGACATCAGGCATATACGGGACATCAGGCATATACAGGACATCAGGCATATATGGGACATCAGGCATATACGGGACATCAGGCATATACGGGACATCAGGCATATAAGGGACATGTGTATATTCATTAACTACAGAGCTGAAGTCAGAATCGAGACTACACGATGTCTCTTGTGTGGCCACACGTGATGAGTTAGCTGCAGCTGTGTCACCAGCCAATAATTGTTGTTCATTCCCTCCTCGCCACCCACCCAAGGGTTCCCCTGCACATCATCATGGGGGCCCAAGCCGATCTCCTACGCTATCCAGAGGGGGGGGGCCAGTTGCTTCCGTCGATTATCTTCGGAGCCCACGGGATTTCCTACCAGCCTACATCACCGTAAAGGTGGCCCAGGCTGGGTCCCCTAACAACATCAAGGGGAGCCCAAGAAATCTCCTACACAATCGTGAAGGGACCAAAGGGAAGCCCCCACATCATCATTATGGGGGTCCAGGTCTTCTACACCACCGTGAGGGGCCCCATGATGGTGGGCCCTCACATCAACACAGTGAGAGAGGGGAGGGGGGTCCCTACACCATCACGGGGAGGCCCTTGGAGGCCCAAGGGGTCCCCTGCACCATCATGAGAGTGGGAGGGGGCCTAAGGGGGTCCTCTGCACCATCATGAGAGTGGGGGGGGGCCCAAGGGGGGTCCCCTGCACCATCATGAGAGTGGGAGGGGGCCCAAGGGGGTCCTCTGCACCACCATGAGAGTGGGAGGGGGCCCAAGGGGGTCCTCTGCACCACCATGAGAGTGGGAGGGGGCCTAAGGGGGTCCTCTGCACCATCATGAGAGTGGGAGGGGGCCCAAGGGGGTCCCCTGCACTATCATGAGAGTGGGAGGGGGCCCAAGGGGGGTCCCCTGCACCATCATGAGAGTGGGAGGGGGCCAAAAGGGGGTCCCCTGCACCATCATGAGAGTGGGCCCAAGGGGGTCCCCTGCACCATCATGAGAGTGGGAGAGGGCCCAAGGGGGTCCTCTGCACCATCATGAGAGTGGGAGAGGGCCCAAGGGGGTCCCCTGCACCATCATGGGGACCCTCCAGGGGGGCTCCCACGCACCGACGAGTTAAAAGCTGCACATTTGTCATCTGAGTGTTAACGAGCGCGGCTTTCCGCTCTCCATATTTATCATGCGAGTGAATAATGTCCAGCAGAGGCTGCGGAACTGTCAGCGGAAGGCAGGAGAGGCTGACAGACCGGGAAAGGGATGGAAAAGAGGCCAGAGAGAGAGAGAGAGAGAGAGAGAGAGAGAGAGAGAGAGAGAGAGAGAGAGAGAGAGAGAGAGAGAGAGAGAGAGAGAGAGAGAGAGAGAGAGAGAGAGAGAGAGGGATGGCTAGAGGACGGGAAGACAGAGAGAGAAAGAGAGAGAGAGAGAGAGAGAGAGAGAGAGAGAGAGAGAGAGAGAGAGAGAGAGAGAGAGAGAGAGAGAGAGAGAGAGAGAGAGAGAGAGAGAGAGAGAAAGGGATGGTTAGAGGACGGGAAGAGGGAGAGGATATAGAATCTAAAGTGACAGGGGTGGGACAGGGGGCCTGAAAAGAGACAAACTATTGACTATGGAAGAGGAGGATGGCAAAGGGGGGATGGTAATAGGGAGAAGATTGTGTACAGGGGGAGCTGGGACAGGATCGATGGGAGAAGGAAGGGAGGATGGAAGAAGTGGCGAGGGATGGTGCTGGTGTGGGAAAGGCTGAAATAGGAACCGGAAAGGAATGTTATTATTTATTAACATCTTTATTAACAAAATTAATTACAATTTTGCCTAATCTTGGATTTCAATTAAGTCTTAAGTGAGGATAATGCTGGTATTCACTGTCACGCAGGACAGAGGGTCATACACAAGACAATAGGTCTAAACTGTAGGCTGAAGCACAAATATATCATGGTTACAATCAATGTTTTAATGTTAGATATGTGAAAACAACTTTCTATTGTGCACTGCCACACAAGGGCAGGGATGGGTTCATAAGTGATGCAGCTTAAAAGTAATATAAATAAAAATTGTTCTTCATTCTTTAAAATGGACAAGCAAATTTTGGATAAATTGTTAGGATGTCGTCCAGAACACCTGAGTCAATAAAATAGTTACACAATTGGTGGTACAATAGGCCAGGAGGTCTAAAGTCCTCAACGGTTTCACATTCAACAATATAGTGTTCTAGTGAATGCATTAAAGGTTTATCAGAGTTTACAATCTGAGTATTCTGGTAGTGGCTCAGCCTCACTAACCTGCCAGATGTGTCTATAGCCAAGGCAAATTCGCGCAATGACTACATCACATTGCCTGGTCCGGTTACTGTGCTGACCATACAAATACCTATTATTAAAAAACTTGTCATAATTTTTAATACTGCAGCTTTCAGGTCTCTGGGCATTTCTTAGTTCTTGAATGGGTGTAACAGTGTAGGACACACTGTGCCTGACAGGCGCCTGACAGCTGGGTGGACAGCGCTTCGGATTCGTAGTCGTGAGGTTTCGGGTTCGATCCCGGTGAAGGCAGAGACAAATGGGCAAAATGTTTCTTTCACCATGATGTCCCTGTTACCTAGCAGAAAATAGGTACCTGGGAGTTAGACAGCTGCTTCGGGCTGCTTCCTAGGGTGTGTGTAACAAAAAGGACGCCTGGTCGAGGACCGGGCCGAGGGGACGCTAAAGCACCGATTAAACCATCTCAAGATAACCTCAAGAGATAACTGACACGAAGAATTTGATAGACTGGATGAACTGAGTAACAAATATTAACAGTGTTATTAATCTGGCTTAGATTATTATTCTAATTAGTAACTCCTGAAGCAGGAGTTAGTATTCTAACTCCTGCGACAGCCGCCTTTGATGAGTCAAAAAAACAGCCAAAACGACTACAACAAACGACTACGACCACCATGGAGACGACCACACGATGGCGACCTGATAGCTGAGTGCACAGCGCTATGGACTCGTAATCCTAGGGTCGATCCCCGGTGATGGCAGAAACAAAATGGGCAGAGTTTCTTTCACCTTGATGCCCTCCCCCTGTTACCTAGCAGTAAATAGGTACCTGGGAGTTAGACGGGCTGCTTCCTAGTGTGTGTGTGTGTGTGTGTGTGTGTGTGTGTGTGTGTGTGTGTGTGTGGGAAAAAATAGTAGTTAGTAACAGTTGAATGATTAACAGTTGAGAGGCAGGCCGAAAGAGCAGAGTTCAACCCCCACAAGCACAACTAGTGAATATAACTAGGTGAAAAGAACTAGGTAAATACAACTAAGTGAATACAGAACCAAATAACTCTTATTACGACGTTTTTCCTAACAAATTAAAAGGGGTTAATTTCCACCCTTTGGTAATGGTTGCTGTCGTCAATACAGGCTTGAGGCTACGTTTGGGAAAGAGGTTAGCTTTTGTTTGGGTTTTGATTGGGTCTTGTTTGGAGAGGCCCGGGACCTCTCGTAGGGGGCCTCGTAGCCTGGTGGATAGCGCGCAGGACTCGTAATTCTGTGGCGCGGGTTCGATTCCCGCACGAGGCAGAAACAAATGGGCAAAGTTTCTTTCACCCTGAATGCCCCTGTTACCTAGCAGTAAATAGGTACCTGGGAGTTAGTCAGCTGTCACGGGCTGCTTCCTGGGGGTGGAGGCCTGGTCGAGGACCGGGCCGCGGGGACACTAAAGCCCCGAAATCATCTCAAGATAACCTCTTACGAGGTGCTGGAACCGATTAGGAAATTAGGTTTGAGAGACAAGCAAGAAATTATTAAAAGAAGGCACCATCTTGAGGAGATTATATATAGCTCAAGATCTAGAACTTGTTAGCCTACTGTGCGCTGTGTGATTATGTATTCACCTAGTTGTGTTCACCTAGTTGTGTTCACCTAGTTGTGCTTGCGGGGGTTGAGCTTTGACTCTTTCGGCCCGCCACTCAACTGTTACTCAATCAACTGATTTTTGTTTTCATGCACACATCTCCAGGAAGCAGCCCGTTGCAGGTGTCTAACTCCCTGGTATCTATTTACTGCTAAGTGAACAGGAGCATCGGGTGAAAGAAACTAGGATTATGAATACCGAGCGCTGTCCACTCAGCTGTCATGCCCCCGCCCCCCAAAAAGTGTGTGTGTGTAATTACCTAAGTATAATTACCTAAGTGTAGTTACAGGATGAGAGCTACGCTCATGGTGTCCCGTCTTCCCAGCACTCTTTGTCATATAACGCTTTGAAACTACTGACGGTCTTGGCCTCCACCACCTTCTCACCTAACTTGTTCCAACCGTCTACCACTCTGTTTGCGAAAGTGAATTTTCTTATATTTCTTCGGCATCTTTGTTTAGTTAGTTTAAATCTATGACCTCTTGTTCTTAACGTTCCAGGTCTCAGGAAATCTTCCCTATCGATTTTATCAATTCCTGTTACTATTTTGTATGTAGTGATCATATCACCTCTTTTTCTTCTGTCTTCTAGTTTTGGCATATTTAATGCCTCTAATCTCTCCTCGTAGCTCTTGCCCTTTAGTTCTGGGAGCCACTTAGTAGCATGTCTTTGCACCTTTTCCAGTTTGTGTGTGTGTGTGTGTGTGAGTGTGAGTGTGAGTGTGAGTGTGTGTGTGTGTGTGTGTGTGTGTGTGTGTGTGTGAGTGTGAGTGTGAGTGTGAGTGTGAGTGTGTGTGTGTGTGTGTGTGTGTGTGTGAGTGTGAGTGTGAGTGTGAGTGTGTGTGTGTGTGTGTGTGTGTGTGTGAGTGTGAGTGTGAGTGTGAGTGTGTGTGTGTGAGTGTGTGTGGTTTTGTTTGTGTGTTTCCTTGTATGGGTCAATAAGCCTTCTACAGTTCCCCTTAGTCTAATCATAAATTGTACTACGAGGAGATAACGGTAGAACTCCCCTCCCCTAATTCCCCTTCCTGAAGGAGGAATATCCCCTCCTCCCTTCAGCACATTCCAAACTACCCCTCACATCCATCTAGTCACTGGTGATTCAATTCATCTTAGAAACAAGAACAAAAACCAAGAGAGATCTTTACGATAATCTAAAGCTCAAGTTTAATAGGAAAGACCATCTTGTAAAAGAGTCATGAAACACTTCACTGAGATCCCATCAGCCCCATTAAACTCTCGTTCCCCGTCTCTTAACAACGTAAGGAGAGGAACAAGTCTCGGTACCCGTGTCGTGATATCCGCGAACCATCTCGCTGTTTTATCCAATAAAATGAGGGGAAAAAACACATAAAATGGATCCTATGTAATCAAGGTGGGAGTCGGCACGTTGAAGACTATAGAAGAGTGTTTCTTAATGTCTAGGCGGTGCTTTAATGCTACGTGCAGTCAGCACTGAGAGGGGCTTTAATGTTACGTGCAGTCAGCAGTGGGAGGGGCTTTAATGCTACGTGCAGTCAGCAGTGGGAGGGGCTTTAATGTTACGTGCAGTCAGCAGTGGGAGGGGCTTTAATGCTACGTGCAGTCAGCAGTGGGCGGTGCTTTATTGCTACGTGCAGTCAGCAGTGGGAGGGGCTTTAATGCTACGTGCAGTCAGCACTGGGCGGTGCTTTATTGCTACGTGCAGTCAGCAGTGGGAGGGGCTTTAATGCTACGTGCAGTCAGCACTGGGAGGTGCTTTAATGCTACGTGCAGTCAGCACTGGGAGGGGCTTTAATGCTACGTGCAGTCAGCACTGGGCGGTGCTTTAATGCTACGTGCAGTGAGCACTGGGAGGGGCTTTAATGCTACGTGCAGTCAGCACTGGGAGGGGCTTTAATGCTACGTGCAGTCAGCACTGGGAGGGGCTTTAATGCTACGTGCAGTGAGCACTGGGAGGTGCTTTAATGCTACGTGCAGTCAGCACTGGGAGGGGCTTTAATGCTACGTGCAGTCAGCAGTGGGAGGGGCTTTAATACTACGTGCAGTCAGCAGTGGGAGGGGATTTAATGCTACTTGCAGTCAGCAGTGGGCGGTGCTTCAATGCTACGTGCAGTCAGGCAGCAAATAGCACCAGCTCATCTAGCAGTAAACAGTTACAAAAGCAGCAAACAGCTCCTTTTGTTGAGGTGGTTTTTGGGCGGGAGGGTTCCCTCCGTCGCCACAATAGCTTACTGATTATAACCAAGTATAAGCTTTCGTCCTGGACGTAAGACAGAATCAAAGTAAACTTTCAGTGTATTTGCACCAGAAGTAGCATTACCCGCTTTTCGGAATATATATATACATATATATAATTATATATATATATATATATATATATATATATATATATATATATATATATATATATATATAATGTCGTACCTAGTAGCCAGAACGCACTTCTCAGCCTACTATGCAAGGCCCGATTTGCCTAATAAGCCAAGTTTTCCTGAATTAATACATTTTCTCTATTTTTTTTCTTATGAAATGATAAAGCTACCCATTTCATTATGTATGATGCCAATTTTTTTTTTATTGGAGTTAAAATTAACGTAGATATATGACCGAACCTAACCAACCCTACCTAACCTAACCTATCTCTATAGGTTAGGTTTGGTAGCCGAAAAAGTTAGGTTTGGTAGGTTAGGTAGTCGAAAAACAATTAATTCACGAAAACTTGGCTTATTAGACAAATCAGGCCTTGCATAGTAGGCCGAGAAGTGCGTTCTGGCTACTAGGTACGACATATATATATATATATATATATATATATATATATATATGCTGAAAAACTACATGTGAAAAATAGAGAAAGCTTAACGCGTTTTCGGCTTAATTCGCCTTCATCAGAGCAAAGTAGAAAAAAAAGACACTGGTGCTTCGATTCATCTCAGAAAAAAAAACAAGAGAGATCTTTTCGATAATCTAAAGCTCAAGTTTAATAGGAAAGACCATCTTGTAAAAGACTCATGAAACACTTCACTGAGATCCCATCAGAACCATTATAGGAAAAAAAGCATTTTTCTACTTTGCTCTGATGAAGGCGAATTAAGCAGAAAACGCGTTAAGCATTCTCTATTTTTCACATGTGGTTTTTCAGCATATATATATATATATATATATATATATATATATATATATATATATATATATATATATATATATATATATATAAATATATATATATTATATATATATATATTTTTTTTTTTTTCAGCTACTGTCCCCATCGTATAGTGGAAAACCTCCCTCACCATACTAACTCTCGAACTCTCCACTTCAGTGGGATTTGACTTTCCGTTCGGGTTCACAAAAACAGCAAGTCCAAGAGTACTACCCAACAACTGTAAGTGACGAATAGCCTTGAAACATGCAAATTTAGCCTTAAAACCTGCGAATTTAGCCTTGAAACGTGCGAATTCAGCCTTGAAACGTGCGAATTCAGCCTTGAAACGTGCGAATATAGCCTTGAAATCTGCGAATTCATCCTTGAAATCTGCAAATTCATCCTTGAAATCTGCTAATTCAGCCTTGAAATCTGCAAATTCAGCCTTGAAATCTGCAAATTCATCCTTGAAATCTGCTAATTTAGCCTTGAAATCTGCAAATTCATCCTTGAAATCTGCTAATTTAGCCTTGAAATCTGCAAATTCATCCTTGAAATCTGCTAATTTAGCCTTGAAATCTGCAAATTCAGCCTTGAAATCTGCAAATTCAGCCTTGAAACCTGCAAATTCAGCCTTGAAACCTGCCTCCGGGTATTGGAACGCAGTGTATGGCAATAGCACTATATATGTATTAAAGAACATTTATGTTTTTCAAAAGCGTTTTCTTTTCCTCTATCATAACATTCTGCCAATACAGGACCTGGGATTAAATATGGAAATTTATATAGTTTTTTTTCAAATTTCACTTCTTTATTATGCACCCCATACCCCTCCCGTGAGGCTTATGCACCCCATACCCCTCCCGTGAGGCGGGTGGTGGAAAGGTTTTATCACAGGCACATATATTGATATATGCGGAGAGAGGGGGGAAATTTAACGTTAGTTAACCCTCTTTATATATCAGCATTCGAAGCAGGCAATTTGACCAACTGTGACATGTTCTACCAGGCTGTTGTTGTTGTTAAAGATTCGCTACCCGGAACAAAAAGTTCCAAGTAGCACGGGCTATGGTGAGCCCGTATTTAGGTAGGTTGTATATGCCACTCGCGAATGGTTCAACCAGCGTGCTTGACCGGTTCTATCTGTTTATACTAGCTGGTAGTAGAACCATATAACCGGGTTTGCCAGTTCATTAAACCGGTTCTACTAGCTCGTACAACCGGTTCGGCCACCCCCTACCCCTCTCCATTCCCCTTTCCCGGTGGAGGTGACCCGCACAATACTCCCCCACACCGCAATTATCAGCTCCGGTCCGACACGTGAAATGGTTACCCGAACAAAAAGGGGAAACGCTTAATCGTTAAGGATCCGAAGCTAAATGGCATTACACACAAAGGATGACTATACGAGTTTATAATGCCTATGTGAAACTACGAAAAGGGTGAAACTGCCCAATCCCCCCCCTTCTCTCTCCCTCTCTCTCTCTCTCTCTCTCTCTCTCTCTCTCTCTCTCTCTCTCTCCCTCTCCCTCTCCCTCTCTCTCTCTCTCTCTCTGTCAGCGTTTGAGTTATGGAACTGGTGATACTCTGGGAGGTGCAGACCTAGAGGCTCTCTCCCTCTCCCAGACGCACGCAACACCCACATCTCCCTCTCAGAAGGCTCAACGCCCCAACCTCACCAGACTGAACGCTACCACGAGCGAGCAATAAAAATAAAAATTGATCAGCCGGGCAGAGTTTCTTTCACCCTGATACCCGTGTTACCTAGCAGTAAATTGGTACCTGGGAGTTAGACAGCTGCTACGGGCAGCTTTCCGAGGGAGTGCAAATTGCCTGTGGTCGTAATTGCTCTATTAGATACAACGTAAACAAAGGAAACACTAATTCACAACGCAACAGCAAGAAGAATCTTTCACAAATATAAAACCTCCCAGCAAACACAAACCGTAACTTTCCCTATTTTCCGCTTGTTACAACTTGTAATTAAGTGGTTACATGTTGGTATAACGTTTTTGTGACGTATTAGAACGTTGTTACAACTTGTTAGGCGTTAAAACGTTCTCGAACGTTGTGGCACCGTCGTATTTTCGTCGTGTGTTCGGCGGGCTAAAGCCAAATTCCTCATTGAGGAATTCGTCAACGTCAGTACACGTTCGGTGTACTGACGTTCGGTGTACTGACGTTCAAATAACGTTCGGTGTATTATGTGTATCCCCTATAGCTTTCCCAAAAAACAATTATTACGTCGCGTATCGACGCACTCTGTTTTGTACACGACGGGGTTATAATCCGTCATCTCGAACAGTACGTCGCTTTTTTGACGTATGAATCCCCTCAAGACTGTTGTATTAAACGATCACAGCGACTCGCAAAATGGGCGTGATTGTCCCGTTTTCTATAAGTGGGTCCCCGATTAGATTAGGTTCGGACAATTTAGTACGTAATTTTAGTGAGGTTGTGAACGCTTTCGAGAGGATAGCCTGATGTCTAAACCGTTGGGCTCGACTGCCAGGAATTTAATTACCCGTGTCGTATGCTTTCTCCTAAGTGCAACTCATACGTCCTTCTCCGCTACGCTTATTCACTAAACCTGTTTTAACAGCAATTATTTACGCTGACAACCACAGCGATCAAATTTCGCGCTTTTAGTGAAATTTAAAAACATGCTAAATAAACAAAAATGAACGCTTTCCCTTAGATATACGAACGACGTCATTAGTGGAGGAGATAGACCGCCAAGATTCGTACACGCTGTTGGCCAAATAGATACACCTCATTTTTAACGATTGATATATCGTTAGGCTTCGTATATTCGTAGGGGTTTTTGTTTATGGTTTCTGGTCTAGAGAATTATACCTCCGTTTTCTGTTATCTAAGGAGCCTTATACTAAAACATCCACCACGAATTTAAACAATTATCAATACTGCTTGCGATAATTAATCCTAATTTTCTGTTAGATTTTCTTCATATAGTCATAATGTGCCGCATGGTGTTACTATATAAGGAACATCAGCATGTTCAAAAGGTTCAAAACTTACTACCATGCTCCTCATCTCGTTCAAAACTCACGAACATCTTTGTATCGTTCACATCTCGCTAACATGCGCTATATATCGTTCACATCTCACAAACATGCGCTATATATCGTTCACATCTCACATTCTACCCGCGATACATTAGGCATTGAGGATAGTGAATAAAACAGCTGTATAATACAGCAATATGCCGATACCATACATTCTTTCACTTTATATCTAACCTTAAGGATTTCGAACGTATTGGAACATCGAAAAATTTCCGAATGTACTGAAGTTCAAAAGAGGGTTTGAAAGTATTGGATATTTAAAAGCATTTTTAATATATTTGAAAAATTATGAAAGTTTCGAACGAATTTGAACTTTAAAAGGGTTCAGAAAGCATTGGAACTTTAAGAGGGTTCAGAATGCATTGGAACTTTAAGAGGGATTCAGAATGCATTGGAACTTTAAGAGGGTTCAGAATGCATTGGAACTTTAAGAGGGTTCAGAATGTATTGGAACTTTAAAAGTGTTCAGAATGCATTGGAACTATAAAAGTGTTCAGAATGCATTGGAACTTTAAGAGGATTCAGAATGCATTGGAACTTTAAGAGGGATTCAGAATGCATTGGAACTTTAAGAGGGTTCAGAATGCATTGGAACTTTAAGAGGGATTCAGAATGCATTGGAACTTTAAGAGGGATTCAGAATGCATTGGAACTTTAAGAGGGTTCAGAATGTATTGGAACTTTAAGAGGGTTTAGAATGCATTGGAACTTTAAGAGGGTTCAGAATGCATTGGAACTTTAAGAGGGTTCAGAATGCATTAGTTCAGACCATCAGATTTAGAGTAGAAGGGACAGAGCCACGAAGACCACCACAGTTAGAGCACCACACGTAGAGCGTCACTGGCAGAGCCACAAAGGAAAAGCACCAGATCGTTAGAGCCTGAAGCATAATATATATACAACTCCAGATGTAGAACTATAGTGATCTCCCCCCCCCCTTAGCTCTGCCACTCAGGATCAACAGTAACCCCACCTCTGCCACTCAGAATCTACAGTAACCCCACTTCTGCCACTCAGGATCAACAGTAATCCCACCTCTGCCACTCAGAATCTACAGTAATCCCACCTCTGCCACTCAGGATCAACAGTAACCCCACCTCTGCCACTCAGGATCAACAGTAACCCCACCTCTGCCACTCAAGATCAACAGTAACCCCACCTCTGCCACTCAGAATCTACAGTAATCCCACCTCTGCCACTCAGGATCAACAGTAACCCCACCTCTGCCACTCAGGATCAACAGTAACCCCACCTCTGCCACTCAGGATCAACAGTAATCCCACCTCTGCCACTCAGAATCTACAGTAATCCCACCTCTGCCACTCAGGATCAACAGTAACCCCACCTCTGCCACTCAGGATTAACAGTAACCCAACCTCTGCCACTCAGAATCTACAGTAACCCCACCTCTGCCACTCAGAATCTACAGTAATCCCACCTCTGCCACTCAGGATCAACAGTAACCCCACCTCTGCCACTCAGGATCAACAGTAACCCCACCTCTGCCACTCAGAATCTACAGTAATCCCACCTCTGCCACTCAGGATCAACAGTAACCCTACCTCTGCCACTCAGAATCTACTGTAATCCCCTTCCTCATCTATTCAGTAACACCAATGGCACCATTTAACCTGTTCCTTGCAACCTTGTCAATGAAACTCAAGCTAAGATTAACGCAAATAACGAATGAATTCCTTTCCTGTTTTAGCTCATTGAAATAAAAACACGAACAATGCAGATATAGAACTAGAACGACTCGGGGGGAAACAGACAAGAACGATACAAAGAATAAGGAAATAATAGTTCAAGAAATAGAAGAAGTTCAAGAGTTTAGAACTGAAGTTCAAGAACAACGGAAGAAAAACACTTAAGAATAATTCTGAAAACAGGCAAGAACAACGCAGCAGAGCGACAGGAACAGTTAAAGATAAAAAGAAAGAAGAAGGCATGAACAAGGCACCTCAGTAGACCCGGAGCATAATGGTGGTGGTTCGATCATTCTAAGATGCTTATCACAACCACCACCTTCAAGACGAGCTTGTTGGGGTCGGGAGTGAGATACCAAAGAAAACGAGAATCTAAACAATTTAAGGTCGTTAACACGAACCCGAGTAGAGAGTGAGAGAGAGAGAGAGAGAGAGAGAGAGAGAGAGAGAGAGAGAGAGAGAGAGAGAGAGAGAGAGAGAGAGAGAGAGAGAGAGAGAGAGAGAGAGAGAGAGAGAGACAGAGAGCAAGATATAAACTATTAGAAAATCAGAATGCTCAACTAACGAGGCTAATTTGCTTCAGAAATTAAAACAAAATTACAATTACCTTCGCATAGAGCAGATGTGGAAACAAATACAAAATCACCTTAAAAAGCACACAAATTGTATTAAAAAATCGACTTGAGAATGGTCCAGGACGGACCGAAACATCGTCGTCTCTTCAACTTCTAGTGTGTGGTCTGGTCAACATACTTTAGCCACGTTATTGTGACTCATCGCCTGCATATTAAAAAGCATATTAAAAGGACCCATGAAGGTAGTCTTCTTCCTACCAATGTTCGGTTAGAATAAATTCAGGAAATGGCGTCACAGTATTAAACAGTGAGATTCCTGAGCAGTGAGAGTGTTGAGCAGTGAGAGTGCTGACTAATGACGATCTTGAGCAGTAATACTCATGCTCATTGCAGTGTTAAATGGTGACAGTCTTGCGCAGTTACAGTGTTGAACAATGACGGTGTTATGCAGTGAGGGTGTTGAGCAGTGGCATTGTTTTAACGGTGACAGACATGAACATGGACACTATTGAGTAATGGCAGTGTTGAGCAGGGACACTGTTGAGTATTGAGCATTCAGTAACGGTATTGAGCAATGTTATTGTTCAGTAGTGATATTATTTTGCATAGTACTGTGCGGTGATAATGTTGATCACTGACATTGTAAACCAGTGACAGTGTCGTGCAGTGACATTACCGAGTAGTTACATTGCTACAACCAATCACCGTCTCCCAAACCTCCAAATCCCCGCGCAACTGTGAAGAGCAACAACATAAATAAATAAATACATATGTATATATATATATATATATATATATATATATATATATATATATATATATATATATATATATATATATATATATATATATGTCGTACCTAGTAGCCAGAACTCACTTTTTGGCCTACTATTCAAGGCCCGATTTGCCTAATAAGCCAAGTTTTCCTGAATTAATATATTTTTTCTAATTTTTTTCTTATGAAATGATAAAGCTACCTATTTCATTATGTATGAGGTCAATTTTATTTTATTGGAGTTAAAATTAACGTAGATATATGACCGAACCTAACCAACCCTACCTAACCTAACCTAACCTATCTTTATAGGTTAGGTTTGGTTAGGTAGCCGAAAAAGTTAGGTTAGGTCAGGTTAGGTAGGTTAGGTAGTCGAAAAACAATTAATTCATGAAAACTTGGCTTATTAGGCAAATCGGGCCTTGCATAGTAGGCTGAGAAGTGCATTCTGGCTACTAGGTACGACATATATATATATATATATATATATATATATATATATATATATATATATATATATATATATATATATATATATACATACATACATATATATATATATATATATATATATATATATATATATATAATATATATATATATGTTTTACGTACCTAGTAGCCAGAACGCATTTCTCAGCCTACTATGCAAGGCCCGATTTGCCTAATAAGCCAAGTTTTCCTGACTTAATATATTTTCTCTAATTTTTTTCTTATGAAATGATAAAACTAACCATTTCATTATGTATGAGATCAATTTTTTTTTATTGGAGTTAAAATTAACTCCAATAAAAAAAAATTGATCTCATACATAATGAAATGGTTAGTTTTATCATTTCATAAGAAAAAAATTAGAGAAAATATATTAAGTCAGGAAAACTTGGCTTATTAGGCAAATCGGGCCTTGCATAGTAGGCTGAGAAATGCGTTCTGGCTACTAGGTACGTAAAACATATATATATATATTATATATATATATATATATATATATATATATATATATATATATATATATATATATATATATATATATATATATATATATGTATATTATATATATATATATGTCGTACCTAGTAGCCAGAACGCACTTCTCAGCCTACTATGCAAGGCCAAATTTGCCTAATAAGCCAAGTTTTCCTGAATTAATATATTTTCTATAATTTTTTTCATATGAAATGATAAAGCTACCCATTTCATTATGTATGAGGTCAATTTTTTTTATTGGAGTTAGAATTAACGTAGATATATGACCGAACCTAACCAACCCTACCTAACCTAACCTAACCTATCTTTATAGGTTAGGTTAGGTTAGGTAGCCGAAAAAGTTAGGTTAGGTTAGGTTAGGTAGGTTAGGTAGTCGAAAAACAATTAATTCATGAAAACCTGGCTTATTTGGCAAATCGGGCCTTGCATAGTAGGCTGAAAAGTGCGTTCTGGCTACTAGGTACGACATATATATATATATATATATATATATATATATATATATATATATATATATATATATATATATATATATATATATATATATATATTATATATATATATATATTATATATATATATATATATATATATTATATATATATATATACACATACCGAGAGATCGAGAGATAGAGATAGACAGACTTACACAGACAAAGATAAGATATGCTGACCTACGTTGGAATGCCATATATGTTTCCCATTTATTATCATTATTTCTAATCTCTAAAAAAAGTCTTCAGTTTGTGAAATTATGCCAGGTCGACCCGGGTACCGCCGGGGTCACTTAATACACCTAAATATAATTCTCCAAAGTTCACTTTTTATCTTTTAATGAGTCGAACACATTGTAGCAAAGAAACTTTTTAATAACCTTAGAGGTATAGGGAAAGTAAATAAGCATGTTTATCATCCTGACGTAATGAGAAAAGAAATCTTGGTCTTATCAAGAGGACCATGAAGTATGGTTTCTACCTTCTCATTGGTTGTTTGGGTGGCAGGAGTGGTGTAAGCCGGCAGGAATTCTTTGGGATTACGATTAGAAGTATATCTAGGTACGAGCAGACTTTGGTAGGTGGGTGAGTCGAGTGCTTGATGGGAAGTGCTTCTGCTATGTCCAGGCGTCTATTCCCCGCTGTAGTTGTCGATTATTTCGATGTTCCTGACCAGGATATATCTGGTGATGTTAGTTTGGGTGCTTCTTGAAATGATGTGATCTTAGAGGGTAGCTTCCTGTTTGTGCATTGCGAGGAGTCTTGAGAGATACATTTTCGTCCTGTCTATTTATTGAGAGCGTTGGAGCTGACAGTGCCTAAGAGAGCATATAAAGCCACCTATTATATTTGTCCCTTACAAGCAGCAACAGCCGCACCATAACTCCTAGTGCTACCACTACCAACAGCACTATCAGCATTACTACTACCACTACCACCACCACCAGCACCACAACTACCAACACTGTCACCACCACTCCCAACCCACACTAAATTCTTCGTCTTCAGAGTACCTATACATGATTTAAATCAATCATTTGTAGAGTGAATAGTGTTTCAGTTATGGGAGTCATGACCTAAACTCCTGTTAGATTTCGAAACGGCTCACCAACACGAATAGGGAATATTAATTATCAAACCACGGAAAATGCTGCCTTTGAGGTCTTATATTACCCCATCCCCGAACACCTTCCAGTGCATCTGTGATCAAAACAAAGCACCACACACTATCCCAACATTTCCCAGTATCTCAGGAATTAAGTCTCTTTAATTCCACCATCTCCCAAGACTGTTTGCATGTCATTCAATAACCATTTTCCTCTTCTCACTTGCAGCTTAACTACGATCTACGATCTTCTCAGAGGTGCTCTGGCCCAAACACACCCCAGCACCCAGAACCCAGACACCCTCATATCCAAGCACTCCCCAAAGTAAAGCATTCCAAACACTCACCAATACCTCCAACACCCTCACAGTAACCCACTCACAAACAATAACATATAAGCAACCCTATTTCCTCACACGAAAACCGACCCAAACAATATTCACATCACGTTTATATGGTGGTTGAGGTAACCTCGATACGCTGCTCATTTGACCAGCCAAATTGTTTGCTCAATTTTCTATATATATATTTTTTTTAATTTATATCAACTTTCACCTTCACTTTTCACGGTGTGATCGTTGTCAGCGTCACGAAGCGTGTGACTGCCTTCAAGATTCCTATAGCGGCACGGAACGTATATATAGCTGTCATCATGGTAACTATAGTGTTACGGAGCAAAAGACTTAATTCTGCCTTCATGATATATTAGTGTCAAGGGGCGTATGACAGTCTTCGTGGTCCCTAGTGTCAGGGGGCATATATATATATATATATATATATATATATATATGTCGTACCTAGTAGCCAGAACGCACTTCTCAGCCTACTATGCAAGGCCCAATTTGCCTAATAAGCCAAGTTTTCATGAATTAATTGTTTTTCGACAACCTAACCTACCTAACCTAACTTTTTCGGCTACCTAACCTAACCTAACGTATTAAGATAGGTTAGGTTAGGTTAGGTAGGGTTGGTTAGGTTCGGTCATATATCTACGTTAATTTTAACTCCAATAAAAAAAAATTGACCTTATACATAATGAAATGGGTAGCTTTATCATTTCATAAGTAAAAAAATAGAGATAATATATTAATTCAGGAAAACTTGGCTTATTAGGCAAATCGGGCCTTGCATAGGTCGAGAAGTGCGTTCTGGTTACTAGGTACGACATATATATATATATATATATATATATATATATATATATATATATATATATATATATATATATATATATATATATATTATGTCCGGTCGTGATGGTCAAGCGGATTAAGGCGTCCTGTAGATACCAGTTGCGTTGCTCCTAGGAGTATGGGACATGATATCTAATGTCAGGGAGCATATGTATATATATGTGACTATCTTCATGATCAGTGTTAGGGGAAGGTAAGACTGCCCATCTCTATCTACAGCGCCACGGAGCGTGCTTCCACGATCCAATCCAACGCGTGTACAGCCACGATGCGACTGTCTGCATAAGGAACAAGGAACGCCAGCCCCCCCTTCCCCCTTCCCCCCCCCCCCCCCCGCGGGTAATGAGCCTGAGACGTTCGACAGGAAATATAACCCATACGCAGCTGCCACCAGTAACAACACCGTCAAACAAGTAGCAATAACGTGTGCAGTACGGAGCGAACAAGATGGTGATAATTCGGTGTATATTAAGACATTTCCTAGTCCCATCCCAAATCCTTATCCTGATCCCTTCCAGGTGCCATATAGTTGCTTGGCGCGGTACCCCGATAATTTCCTTCCCTCGATGTATATTAATCTCTGATTCGGTCTCGCTTTATGCATGTCGGCGTTCAATCCCCGACCGTCCAAGTGGTTGGACACCATTCCCTTTCCCGTCCCATCCCAAATCCTTATCCAGACCCCTTACAAGTGCTATATAGTAGTAATGGCTTGGCGCTTTCCCTTTGATAGTTCCCTTCCCTTCTCTTCTCCCCCCCCCCCGAATCCATACTTGAGTTTTGTATGCATGTCATACAGTGTATTAATATACGTCGTTTCATCTTGCTTTTAACTTTTATCTTAAATCTCTCTTCTTTTCTTACTGGTCATCATCACAATCACACAACTACACTTGATAATGAACAGAGGTTTTCAACAAGATTAGTGTCAGAACCAAGAGGGTTAAGGTGCTTAGATAGGGCTATTGGAACTGTCACAATCGTAGAGAGTGGGAGAAAGAAACGGGACATGATCACAAAATACATAATACTGAAGGGGGGGGGGAGAATTCACGCGAGGAAGCTGGAAACGCAAACGAGAAGAAGGAAATGTAAGGAAATACTCGTATTCTGGATAAGGTGGGCAACAAGTGGAATGCATTGAAAGAAGAAGAGGTTGTGGAAGCCACCTCCATCCACAGCCTTAAGGCCAGACTCGAGTAAGAATTCCAGCGTCAGAATGGTTCAAATATAACGCAACAGGTACAAGAACACTATATGGTAGAGTGGGTATGGAGAGCTACATAGACTTTCACTTTCCCGAAGACACTCATAGGTGAGTGCCTCCATCACCATCACCATCACCACCATCACCATCACCATCACCACCATCACCACCACCATCACCATCACCACCATCACCACCACCATCACCACCATCACCATCACCACCATCGCCACTACCACCACCACCATCACCACCACCGTCACCACCACCACCACCATCATCACCACCACCACCACCACCACCGTCACAACCACCACCACCGTCACCACCACCGTCACCCCCATCACCACCATCACCACCATCACCACCATCACCACCACCACCATCACCACCATCACCACCATCACCACCACCACCACCATCACCACCACCATCACCCCCACCACCACCGTCACCACCACCACCACCGACACCACCCCTACCACCACCACCGACACCACCATCAACACTACCATCACCACCATCACCACCACCACCCACACCACCATCATCACTACCACCCACACCACCATCACCACCACCGTCACCACCACCATCACCATCACCACCACCACCACCATCACCACCACCACCACCACCATCACCACCACCGTCACCACCACCACCACCATCACCACCACCGTCACCACCACCACCACCACCACAATCACCACCATCATCACCACCACCACCACCACCCCCAACACCACCACCACCCCCAACACCACCACCATCACCACCACCACCATCACCACCACCACCACCACCACAATCACCACCATCATCACCCCCACCACCACCACCACCATCATCACTACCACCACCACCACCACCCCCAACACCACCACCACCCCCAACACCCCCAACACCACCACCACCACCATCACCACCACCGTCACCACCACCATCACCGTCACCACCACCACCACCACCACCACCACCACCACCATCACCACCATCACCATCACCACCATCATAATCACCATCACCACCATCATAATCACCATCACCACCATCATAATCACCATCACCACCACCACCATCACCACCACCACCATCATCACCACCACCACCACCATCATCACCACCACCACCACCATCACCTCCACCATCACCACCACCACCATCACCACCACCACCACCATCACCACCACCACCACCACCATCACCACCACCACCATCACCATCACCACCACCACCACCACCACCATCACCACCATCATCACCACCACCACCATCACCACCACCACCACCATCACCACCACCATTACCACCACTACCACCATCATCACCACCCCCCACGATCACCCCCACGACCATCACCACCGTCACCACCACCATCACCATCACCACCATCACCCCCCCACCATCACCCCCACCACCATCACCACCGTCACCACCACCATCACCACCATCACCCCCCCACCATCACCCCCACCACCATCACCACCGTCACCACCACCATCACCACCATCACCCCCCCACCATCACCCCCACCACCATCACCACCATCACCCCCCCACCATCACCCCCATCACCACCGTCACCACCATCATCACCACCATCACCCCCCCACCATCACCCCCACCACCATCACCACCATCACCCCCCCACCATCACCCCCATCACCACCGTCACCACCATCATCACCACCACCATCACCACCACCACGACACAGGCCAGCCCCCTCGACCCTCTTTTTTATTTTCTTTCAACTCCAACCCTTCTACCACCCTTGGCCATATGGCTCTATAATCTCCCTCATTTTCACCCTTCTGCCAGACAGCTGCAGGTCACCTAACCTCCGTGTCACCTTCACTTCACACACGTCGCCAGCTACTTCATCTTCATCAATACTGACAGTTCATATTCCTCATTTTCAGTCGTTTATCTTCCAGCAAATTTCACCCTAGGTGAGTACCCATCAACTGCTTTCACCTTTCATTATTTTCATCCCCCGTCATCAAATGGATTTCATATTCATGTTCTATATTCATCAGGAGGATTTCTCAGTCATCTTTCCCCCCCCCCCCTTCATCGGGTGACATTTCTCATCCATCTTTATTCATCATGAGGTTGATTTCACGCGCAGCTCCCCCCCCCCTTGATATTCACTTTCGTTATATGGATCCACATCACATTCCTGCTATTATTTTTCTCAGTTTCCTGTCAGCCAGAAATCACTGTCATCATTTTCTTTTTCAAACTGTTCCAGGCAGCACACATCCCTGCACTTATCTTCATCTGCACTCTCATCCTGGCTATCACTCTCACCCTGGCTATCACTCTCACCCTGGCTATCACTCTCACCCTGGCTATCACTCTCACCCCGGCTATCACTCTCACCCCGGCTATCACTCTCACCCCGGCTATCACTCTCACCCCGGCTATCACTCTCACCCCGGCTAGCACTCTCACCCCGGCTAGCACTCTCACCCCGGCTAGCACTCTCACCCCGGCTAGCACTCTCACCCCGGCTAGCACTCTCACCCTGGCTAGCACTCTCACCCTGGCTAGCACTCTCACCCTGGCTATCACTCTCACCCTGGCTATCACTCTCACCCTGGCTATCACTCTCACCCTGGCTATCACTCTCACCCTGGCTATCACTCTCACCCTGGCTATCACTCTCACCCTGGCTATCACTCTCACCCTGGCTATCACTCTCACCCTGGCTATCACTCTCACCCCTGGCTATCACTCTCACCCCTGGCTATCACTCTCACCCCTGGCTATCACTCTCACCCCTGGCTATCACTCTCACCCTGGCTATCACTCTCGCCCTGGCAATCACTCTCACCCTGGCTATCACTCTCACCCTGGCTATCACTCTCACCCCTGGCTATCACTCTCACCCCTGTCTAGCACTCTCACCCTCGCTATCACTCTCACCCTGGCTATCACTCTCACCCTGGCTATCACTCTCACCCTGGCTATCACTCTCACCCTGGCTATCACTCTCACCCTGGCTATCACTCTCACCCTGGCTATCACTCTCACCCTGGCTATCACTCTCACCCTGGCTATCACTCTCACCCTGGCTATCACTCTCACCCTGGCTATCACTCTCACCCTGGCTATCACTCTCACCCTGGCTATCACTCTCACCCCTGGCTATCACTCTCACCCCTGGCTATCACTCTCACCCCTGGCTATCACTCTCACCCTGGCTATCACTCTCACCCTGGCAATCACTCTCGCCCTGGCTATCACTCTCACCCTGGCTATCACTCTCACCCCTGGCTATCACTCTCACCCCTGTCTAGCACTCTCACCCTCGCTATCACTCTCACCCTGGCTATCACTCTCACCCTGGCTATCACTCTCACCCTGGCTATCACTCTCACCCTGGCTATCACTCTCACCCTGGCTATACAGGGTGAGAGTGTATTCTCACCCTGTATAGCCATTTTCAATATCTCAATTCTCCCGAGTTAATACACTTTCTCCCTATAGTTACTACACCTATCTTGCTCTCCCTCATTTTCCTCCTCTTCCTCACTATCTTCTTCTCACTCACCCTCTTCATCACTATCACCCTCTCACTCATTAGCACCCTCTTCTTCACTCTCACCTTATCCTTCATCATCGTCCTCTCCCTCACTATCATCCACTTCGCTATTATTATTTCCCCTCACTATCACCCAGACCATCTTCCTGACTACAAGTGGCCAAAGCGACCCCTCACCCTCACCCATGCTAAACTCCCTCCCAATGACTCACTAACCCACATTGTCTCAGCTATCGACCACTGCCCGAGGGTGGTGAGGGTGGTGGTGGTGGTGGTGGTGGTAGGGGGCGGCTGCTGCCACCTTATGAATCACCACCACCTGCACCTCACTCACCACCATCACCCACCTACACACCACAGATCTCCAACTCCACCCCCCACCTGCCTTAACCCAACTTACCAGCATTAGAAAACAGGATCAAACAAAGGATAGCCACCATAACAGCAAAAGTTGTTGGAATCACCGCCAGACTGTCAAAGATCGCATACACAGATCCTTCAGAGAAACCTTCAATATAGAACAAATGCATGGATGGATAATCTGGTCAAGATTCTAGAGAAAGTGGACTTGAAATGGACCATTAAAAACAAAGGGGAAGATAGACCATATCAACACTTTCGACAGCCTCCTCCATGGGAAGAATTGAGTCTAAAGATAATTATTGAAGGATTACCAGTTAAAAAATCGGCATGTTTCTCGCAGAGGCTCAAAGCAGTCATAGAACAGCAAATGGAAATCATCTCAAGACCTACAACGACTCACATCTTCACAGACTGATCAAGAAAGAGGCTCTGCTGGGGCAGCAGTTTACACTACCAACCATGAAGATTACTGGAGCACGAATAGTGGGTGCTCAACATTGCAAACAGAATGAGGCCATGAATGAGGCCATAATCTATTGAATTGAGAATATTTTACATGATATCATCATTCATACCGACTCTAAATCTTCGCTCCAGGCATTGTTATCCAGTCAACACAAAGATAATATACAACTCCTCACAGAAATCCAACATATAGGAAAAGAAGCCCATAATCTAGGGCTGTCAATCACCTTAAATTGGATACCAAGTCACATTGGCACAGATGGTAATGACAAGGCAGACTCACTAGCAAAAACTGTCACTGCTCTACCTGTTGTACAGGTTCAAATACCTCCAAGTTTCTCACAGATTAGGGAGCAAATCAAGAAGAAAATACTCTCAAATATCAAAACTCGCCACAGAGCCAAAGTAGCGGAAGGAAGATCCACTGCGATGTGGTATGTACGAACAAGCCACTGGGTACTACTCTTTCAAGCCTGGTAAAAAGATATCCAGAGACATTGCAGTAGCTCTACACAGACTCGGACTTGGGTACAAGTGCTGCTGGGAGGTAATAAACCCAATAGTTAAAGAGTGCCATATCTGTGAAACATAAGCAGAGGCGCCACTATTGCACTACTTACTGGAGTGTGAAGCTACTGAAGCCCTGCGCATCAAACTCAACATTAATTAATCCAACGACATCAGCTGCAATAGATGCACATTCCACAGCGACTACAATGACCAGAAAAGCCGTTGAGAAATGGTCTAGTGAGCATTCTGCATCTACATCCCCCACCATGATAATGTTATTAAAACAAGACGTAAACCAGCGCACTTAAACAGAAGCAAAAAAGAAACAGGTAAAAAGGAGGAATTCCCACCGTCATTTAAAACTTTGACCCAAATATCACAGTAACAAGGTTATTGCGCATAACCAAACTCAATTACGGGCTCACCATAGCCCGTGCTACACGGACATTTCGTTCTGAGTAGCTAAATCTAAAAACAACAACAAAAGCCTTAATCCATCGTACCACCTACCTATAGTACGTCCTTTCCCCTCACCTCCCTATACCACTTAACCAATATCCCTATACACCCACCTTCACTCCCACCCATATCCACCCCTCACACCCAACCCTTTCCACCCCCCCCCCCAACCAACCCACAACACCCGAAGCTAACACCTAACACTACCAGCACCCACCAAACACCTATACATTAAAAAACATTGAAACCCTTACATTAGAAAAGATTCAACCAACACACTAGAAAACACTGAAACCCTTACATTAGAAAAGATTCAACCAACACACTAGAAAACACTGAAACCCTTACATTAGAAAAGATTCAACCAACACACTAGAAAACACTGAAACCCTTACATTAGAAAAGATTTAACCAACACACTAGAAAACACTGAAACCCTTACATTAGAAAAGATTCAACCAACACACTAGAAAACACTGAAACCCTTACATTAGAAAAGATTCAACCAACACACTAGAAAACACTGAAACCCTTACATTAGAAAAGATTTAACCAACACACTAGAAAACACTGAAACCCTTACATTAGAAAAGATTTAACCAACACACTAGAAAACACAGAAGCCCTTACATTAGAATAGATTCAACCAACATATTATAAAACACTGAAACTCTAACATTAGAAAAAAATATCAACCAACACATTAGAAAACACCTTAGAACTCATACCTTAGAACACATTCAGCCCACACATGCTCAACACTGAACCCATACACTAGAAAACATTCAACCATAACACTATAGAAAACAGTGAAACTGTATTAGAAAACATTGAATCCACACATTAGAAAACACTGATATATCCCACTCACCAGAAAACATTTAACCCATACATTACAACACTCCCACACATATTAAAAACATAAAAATGCAAAATAATTTCAGTCGTCATGGATCATTATGGAATAAAAACATCATTGGATATTTTTCGATTCTAATGCGATGATTTACTTTATTTAAAACCCGCTTTACTACGGCATTCTTAATAGATCAAGATAGAATTAACCAAATTTATTTTAGGTCAAGAAATTTATCTGGAGAAAGCACTATTAAGCCCGTAAAGTTATATACAACACCTCAAAAGCATAAGAGGACAAATGTTGCTGGACCATAAACACAGAGGGCCAGCTGTGTTGCAATCAATTTGGGTCATCAGGAATTAGATCCTCAGTTCCCAGCAAACACACTACGTAGCCCACTTTTTTTCATTGTTACATGTTACACAAATGTTGTAGCAACGTTAGACAACTTTGCAGAAACATAAGAAAACGTTGTAGCCATGTAAGAAAACGTTGTAGCAACTTAAGAAACTGCTGTAGCCATGTAAGAAAACGTTGCAACAATGTAAGAAAACGTAGTAGCAATGTAAAAAAACGCAGAATAGAAAGAAAATGCTGTAGCAATGCAAGAAAAGTTGTAGTAACGTAAGAAAACGTTTCAAGAACGTAAAACGGTGTAGAATCGTAATAAAACGATGCTGGAATGTAAAAATAAACATGGTAGTACCAAAAGAAAACGTTGTAGCAACGTAAGAAATCGCCATTGCAACGTTAGAAAATGTTGGGGCATCATAAGAAAACTTAGTTTTAATTATGTGTTTGGTGAGAAAGCTCTTTTAAATATCCAGATGTAATCACCGAGAAACATTATTTTAAGTAAAGAAAGATTGATTGATTGTATGTTTACTAGTTCTAATAAGTAGGTTGTGTGTGTGTACTCACCTAGTTGTGTTTGCGGGGGTTGAGCTGTTGTGTGTGTGTGTGTGTGTGTGTGTGTGTGTGTGTGTGTGTGTGTGTGTGTGTGTGTGTGTGTGTGTGTGTGTGTGTGTGTGTGTGTGCTCTTTGGCCCAATAATATACACAGGGCATATATCCCTAGAGCTGTTGAGAACCAGTGTCAGTAAAGTTATTTCTCAAACCTGGAATTCATGCACCCCAGGTTGAGAATGACTTTCAAACCAATTGAAAATCACTCTAATCTTTCCCCCGTTCTTTAGTTTAAATATTCGCTGCACAAGCTATATTGAATTGCCTTCCAAGCTGTCAGAGAATGCTTCTTGCAACACCAGAGAATTTAATGTTAATGGATTAAGAGGGTGACTAAGAAAATTACGAAAAAATGGATAGAAGAGCAAGTCACTGAATCAGTGCATAAGTATAACACTGTACCTATAGTCAAGGTCACAGCCCAACCATTTGGACTGGACGGTATGTAGAGCGACGGTCTCGCTTCATGCAGGTCGGCGTTCAATTCCCGACCGTCCAAGAGGTTGTGCACTATTTCTTCCCTTCACGTTTCATCCCACAAATAGAAATACCTCGCAAAGATTCGTGATGAAGACAAGTGGGTACCGGAAAACCTTCCTTGTACTTATGAGATCTCAATTACCATGAACTTCTTAAAAGAAAAACTCAAATAAATGAATAACCATGAAAACAAAAAAAATCAGCATTTTGCATTTTTGAAGTTCAGAAAAATGTATTGTGTTGGAAAGTTCTATACCTTTGTAAAAGGTACAAGGTACCTATTACCTGGTACCTTTGCTGGCCTTGAAGACTAATTTTCTCACCTCCTTGGAGAGAATGGAGATTATATACTAGATATGATCTAGTATATCATATTATCATAGTATATCACAGGATCTTTCTCATAGATCTTTTAAAGACATACTGCATTGTTTCATGTCTTACAGAATTGCTGTAAGTTTTAGCATACTGAAGAAATTCAGGATTTTACATTTTGAAGAGAGCTTAGTGACCATTTTTCTTTCAAGATTGCAGACAGAGTATTGTCGCGGCAGCGGGACCTTAAATGGCCAGACAATGGTGCTGAGTTCCAGGATGTAGGAAGAAAAGATGTTTGGTTGCGTGTGGTTCAAATTAGCCAATCGAAAGGTAACCTGAGGTTACGCCACTGGTGGGAGCTTCGAGGCACCCCACTACCCTGGCACCATCACTTTGTCATAGGCCTTTAGATGGAGGGACACGTAAGGCTGAATTCCGGAACTTTGCGTTAATTCTTTGATTGGGAGGCAGGTTAAGACTTTGTGGAATCCTGAAAGCCCAGTGTCATCGCAAGAAGCAGTCTATTGAACCTCATGGAGGTTTTACTCGTAGCTGTCCAAGAAAGTTTAAAAATTGAGGCGGTGTGAGGAGCAACCGGAGGTCTGGGAACGTCTCCGTACAGCAAACTGGAGCCTGAAGGCTGTGCACAGAACCAAACATGGGCGTCTCTTCAGTTAACTCAGGAAGTGTCACATTTCTAAGGACAGTGCCAATTGAGGAAGGATGTTGACCAGACCACACACTAGAAGGTGAAGGAACGATGACATTTCAGTCCGTCCTGGACCAAACTCAAGTCGATTGTGGATGTCCATAATCGACTTGAGATTGGTCCAGGACGGACCGAAACGTCGTCGTCCCTTCACCTTCTAGTGTGTGGTCTGGTCAACATACTTCAGCCACGTTATTGTGACTCGTCGCCTGCAATTGAGGAAGGAGACTGGTCAGTAACAAGGAAAGAAGAGCCTCAGTGAAGCTTCTGCACCGGGTGCACACTGCGACTTTAATTATCCAGTGCCAGTGAAACAAGATAGCCATGCAGTGCGGGAGCCTTCGTACACCGGGAGGAATTCACTTGAACGGAGAAGTGCCGCACCTTATCCTCAAGTGTCGTTTTGCAATTTGTACGTTGAGCAGTGCAGTGGCCCGAGTGTATGGAGAGACAGTGCCAGTGAAAGTGCGAGCAGTGGAAGTCCTGTGGGAGGAGAGAGGGAGGGAGGGATCTATCAGGAGAAAACGCCTAGCCAGTACGACTATATAGCACTTGGAAAGGGGTCAGGATAAGGATTTGGGATGGGACGGGGTGGGAATGGGAAGGAATGGTGCCCAACCACTAGGACGGTCGGGGATTGAACGCCGACCTGTGTGAAGCGATGATTGGTTAATGATAATGTCTGAGTGAACCACTCAATACCAAGCACAGCGCGCTTGGTACTGACTCCCCCACCCCCTTCAAGAATCTTTTCTTGGAGGTGGTTATCTTGAGATCTTGAGGTTATCTTGAGATGATTTCGGAGCTTTAGTGTCCCCGCGGCCCGGTCCTCGACCAGGCCTCCACCCCCAGGAAGCAGCCCGTGACAGCTGACTAGCACCCAGGTACCTATTTACTGCTAGGTAACTGGGGCATAGGGTGAAAGAAACTCTGCCCATTGTTTCTCGCCGGCGCCTGGGATCGAATCCAGGACCACAGGATCACAAGTAAAGCGTGCTCTCCGCTCGGCCGACCGGCTCCCCGGTACCGGCATTGTAACAGACTAGGCTGTTGTAAGAATTATCCAGAGTGGTTTATCGACAAAAGAGAATGGGAAGCTGAGCCGCATGGTGACCTGACCCCCAGGGGAATTCGCGGTGGAAATAACCAACGCTTTGTTCATAGCTGCGTATAATGAACCATCCTATAGTATTCAGCAATTTAGAGAAAATTAGCCTTTATTCATTTTGCATTAAAATTGTATTGTATAATAGTACCGGATACAATATCAAGAGTATTCTAATTATTGAGTTTAAGTCACCATCAGTGACGTCACGAATCAGATCTAACTTTTGAGGCGGAGTGACCGGCGGTCATAGGTCAGCAGGGTTGACATGTCTAATATTTCTCAAAGTTTTAATAACCATTTTTGTGATCGGGAACAGCTCTGCCGTTAGATGTTTGTAATTTAATTCAGTAAAATAATTCAACCAGTCTGGATCAATTCAGTATAAACAGAGGATAATTGTTATAACTTAAACCTTGCTAGTAACTGGGTAGAACTTTGACTAGGCGGAAGGATACAATGTTCTGTCTGGGGGAGACCAGACAAGGAAGAAATCAGTGTGAATACGGGAGCAGCTGGGAGAGGTCAAACATCTTACCTCTCCCCAAGACATCTAGCTGGTCGCCCAAGGTATAGTTGCTATGGTTATGTATAGAAATAGTCTTCTCATTTGCCATTCAGGTCAAGTAGGGAGTGTTAAAGTGATAGGGAGTGAACCTATTTAGATTTTGTCTTAGTTTTCTTTTAATAAATTAAATTTGTTATTAATTTGCATTTTATTGTTTCCATGTGTTTTATGTGTATACTTGTCCTGGTCACGTGGTCCACACGAGGCAGAGTTGCATTGGGCGCCGATTCTAACATCGAATCGGAATTATCATTACCGTGTAATTTATTCCACACTCAAGGTCATCGTTTATAGCGGGGATCAAGCCCCTAGGTTGATTAATTAGCGTGATCGATCCAGACCTCGATCATTGCTCTTGTATTACTGGTCTGGTGGTGGCAGCAGAGGTGACTCTAGGGTTTTTGTTCAGAGCTTAGGTCACGTCATACTGGGTGTAGAATCCTAAGTCGGTCAATCGTCTTAGGACCACGTGGCGTGGAGTTGGCTTTGTTAAAAGTTTTGGAGTCCCTTGGTTTAGAAATAAGAGTAAGAATACGGGTAGAGGGAGTAGAAAGAAGGAAGTAAAGTGAGAGGAACCCGAACCAGTGTTACAATGGTGCACAGCGGTGGTTTCAACAATTTTGTTTGAAATTGTTGAAAGGCTCACGCGTCTAGCCGTTCGAACACGTGCGCGGATACTAAGGAGACAGCCGCGGGCCAGGATTAGCAGTGCGCCCCACAAGTGCGTTTGAGTGGGGATTGGCGAATCTTGGGTCATGCGGGCTGATATGATTAAGGTTAGTTAGTAAGATTAGGCTATTAAAATTAGATTTATTGAAAAGGAGACCGCTCCGAGTTGATTGGACTGGGTACCATACTCGACCCATTGCAATTAATTCAGAGGTGTTGGGAGCCACCATACTCGCAACAGCAGTTCCTTGAGGGCTGTCGGGGGCGGATATATCTGAGGGACGCCAATAGATAGTCCGAGGGCGTTATTAGACGACCCAAAACGCTAGGAAAAACGTAATCCGTGAAGGGCGTTGCGGCCTCCGAGGGACGGACTAGTAACCTACCTAGCAGCGATTCAACAACTAAGTGATCGCACACTTAGTGGAGGTTGAGTCGTCCCTAGTCATAATTGTTGCTGAAAGCTGCGTGTCGCTCTGTTGGAACCTAGATGGTGTGGCCTCTAGGCTAGGTGTGGTACGGCGAGCCGGTAAGGACAATTATAGGATTAAGTCGAGTGCATTTTTTTTAATTAAGTATACTTAAATTTATAAAGTAATTTCCGTTTATTTGCGTTGTTCTAGATTAATTTTTTTCCCCTAAATTCAATCCCCGGTTAAAATTTTTTCAAAGTGTTTAGCATTTTCTTGCATATTAGGCTAAGTGCGTACGTTAAGTTTTGTTATTCCCTGTTCTGTTAGTCTAAGTCAGAGGCGTTGTTGCTAGAGTGTAGTTAATCCTCTGGACTTAGGGCTATATGTCGGTCACGATAGATAAGTGAAGGAGTTTAAGGGATAGTAAGTTGCGTGTAAATGTTATTTGTCCGCGGAATATTTCTAAGTATTTTGGGATAAGTTTTCGGCTAAGTCAATGTCGGAAACTCGTTAACTGTAATTAATTTGTATTCGTGGGTCACGTGTATGTTCTGGGCGTCATTAGGATTCTCCAGTCGATGCGTGTGATATTTTCTAGTTTTTACCAGTAAGACGGTAAAATTGTGTTTGTAGACTTAGAATTCTGTTTTCAGTAGAAACGTAGGTGGAAAATTTTCTAAGTCCAGCTTGGGCTAGAATCTGACTTTTTGGCGGAAATTCTAATTTTTCATGTTTCGTGTATATTCTGGGGTCAGTATTACTCTCTAGTGCGCGCAAGGGACGCAATTCTGTTCGTAAAACATTAAACAGTGATAATTACGTTTTTGCCGAATTTAGTTATTTTTCGAGAAAATCGTGTTGTAATTTTGTCAGAGTCCATTTGAGGTGAAAATCTCGGATTTTGACGAAAATTCGCATTAGTGAATGTTGAAACCGCCCGATGTGTCAGTATTGTTCTGCATACAACGTCAGTAGTAAATAATAACGTATTTTTATCTGGGAACGAGAAACCCAAATTTTTGTGAATTAAAGGAGTTTTTGTGATATTTGGGGTGATAGAATTTTTTTTCCCTCAGAAAAGTCAGAAAAATTGGCAGAGTCCAGCAATTGAGTAAAAACGCAGTTTTTGATAAAAATTCAATTTTTAGTAAGCATTTATAGGTCCTGGGTGTCTATATTAATCGCTAGAGCGGTTTATTAACGTAAAACTAGTTATTTTCCTTCAGAACAAAGATTTTGATTTTTCAGCGTTTAAGCGAAAAAGCGCGGGACTTAGTTTTTTTTCAGAGCAGCTGGTCCCGCTCCATCAGTCATCAGTGGCCACGCTGCTCACTTCAAGCGCGTTTAGTATTCAAGTACAGTAAATATTCTTTATTAATCCATCACGAGTGCTGCGCGTTAGTTGCGTTATCATTTAAATCGTTTATATAAATTAGATTCTTTAATTTTTTTAACGTAAAGGACTTAGGCTTCAGCAATAGAACTGCGGGATATTTCACGGTCAGACACGAGTGCGGGGCAGACACTCATTCATTGGATTCACTTCAGCGATTCTCTCGATAAATCGTTGTATTTCCTATTTTGGGAATTTAGTAGTTTTCTCTTAGAAAAAGAGTTGTGATTTTTTTTTATTTGTATAAGATCACGGTTGTAGTGAGTCCGGGTCGAGGGTGTACTAAAGGGTAGTTTAGAAGACGTGGCACACCAGGAATCACAGAAAATGTTTAACCCAGATAATGACCAGTCAGTGGGGACCAGTGGGAGTGGAAGTGGAAGTGTAGAGGACAGCACCTCTTCCGACACCACTGGGGACCACCTAGGTACACCTCATCCGTCACTACAACAACCCCAACCCCATCCTCAATTCCCATACCAACCCCATCCTCAATTCCCATACCAACCCCATCCTCAGTTCCCATACCAACCCTTCCCCCAACCCCAGGCCACTCCATACCCATTCCAACCCCAGGCCACCCCATACCCATACCAACCCCAGGCCACCCCATACCCATACCAACCCCAGGCCACCCCATACCCATACCCATTCCAAACCCAGAGTATATCTATGCTTCCGCTGTGTTGTGTCTGTCTGTTCCCAGGTCTGATTGGTACACCGACCCAGTTGTTCCAGCCACACGTGAACCCTTGTCTGTAAAGACGAGGGGGGAGGCACGTTACACAAAGCCCTCCCCCCACTAGACCCAGTAACCCATACATCAGTTACTTTGGGGATGAGTGACTGTCCAAGAGTCACCCGGCCGACGCCTCACGTCATTAACGAGGTTGTCAGGGCCAGCGAGCTGTCCACATTATAGCAGTCACCGGAGGTGCCATACAACGCCGGGGTAGCTGTCTCGAGATCACCACTACCCACCTGCTGCGTCATCAAGACTGCAGTCATTCCAGCAGTGTTGGAGGAGAGGTCAAGAAATGGAAAGCACGTAGCAGTACTCAAGAATTTCGCCGGAAGATTAATGATTACGTCATCTGAAGTAACAAGAAAGCAGAAGTAAGGCGGTCACAGGTGGAAGGCACGGTTTCCCTACAGAGTACCGGGACTCGCCAATAGAAGGTCGCAAAATTGTCTCCTTTGGCCTAAAGTCGGCGGTACGAGGGTATACACAGTTGGTGTTTACGGCCTAGTAACCTGGTGACATCAAGAAACGCCTGAGATGACGTGAGCAATGATGGAAGACGAGATTCACCTGTTCTGCAAACAAGCAACCCGCCTCTACGACCTTCTAACATCACTCCTGCTAAGAGACACCGTTGGTACATCCAGTTCTGCTCTGCTGTGGTCATCTGCGACAAGTTTAACATCAAGACTACCGTGTGAACTGTGATTGATATGAAGGCGTGTGGACTGTCGAGAGCAAGATTAATGGCCGAAGTAACAGTATTCTACAGCTGTCACTTGGCACTCCGCTCTACTACACTCTGTCGTCATTCAAGAGTACCGGATGGGAGTACAAGAGGACCAGGTATTGATGTCTACACATGAAGAAGCAAGATCGACACCGTCATCGTCAGCGACTACATTCAGCATCCAGCAGCATCGATTTTTTTTTTCGATTACTCAATATGAACAATTGATACAAACAACAAAGTGGCTCTGAACATCTGTGTAAAGAACATCTGGACACTTTTGTTTAAATGTTGAAAAACAGATTTAGAATCAATACTTTATAAATGTTGAAAAACAGATTTAAAATAATAATTCTGGTATAATATATGAATTTTACTCTATGAATTGGTCAGTAATCAAAATCGAAGCCCCTGTGTAATTGTCTCAGCCCAGAACAAACGGTTATGGAAAATTATGTTGTGCTATTTTTTTCAGAATGTTTGAACACAGGAGAGGCGGACCAATATAAACATTGACACTTCTAGTGAGTGAGAACACTTGGCTGTACAGTCAGCCGTAACCTGTGATATAGTATAGGAATTTTTATTTTTAGATACATGTAATAAACGTTAGGTGTGTTCCTTGATGGGGAGTGGTTAGTACACGGATGTGTACCTGATAGTTCCGTAGTACGCTCCCGGATGACTGAAAGTTCAGTCTGATGATATAACTTTAATGTTTGTTTGAGCACGGTGTGGCCGGCTCTAGAGGACACATGGACTTGGCTGGTGAAGAGCCAAGAGAGTTTAATAGCTAGTTTTGATGGTAGAGTAGGGACATGTTATTTAGCTATGTCAGTAAGGGTAGGATGTATGTTTCCTGATATTGGAGGATTGCTGTCAGTTGACAGCTGAGAAATTTATGAAATATGAACATGTTCATTATGATGTTGGACTATTATTTGTCAAATTTTATTAGTTAGGTTAGCTTTTGTTTGTGGCATGAGTTGAATTGTGGGTTTGGATACTAAACCTCGTGAATTTTAACAAATTAACAAGGTTTACTAAGTGCTTGTGCGGGGGGGGTTGTAACAGACTAGGCTGTTGTAAGAATTATCCAGAGTGGTTTATCGACAAAAGAGAATGGGAAGCTGAGCCGCATGGTGACCTGACCCCCAGGGGAATTCGCGGTGGAAATAACCAACGCTTTGTTCATAGCTGCGTATAATGAACCATCCTATAGTATTCAGCAATTTAGAGAAAATTAGCCTTTATTCATTTTGCATTAAAATTGTATTGTATAATAGTACCGGATACAATATCAAGAGTATTCTAATTATTGAGTTTAAGTCACCATCAGTGACGTCACGAATCAGATCTAACTTTTGAGGCGGAGTGACCGGCGGTCATAGGTCAGCAGGGTTGACATGTCTAATATTTCTCAAAGTTTTAATAACCATTTTTGTGATCGGGAACAGCTCTGCCGTTAGATGTTTGTAATTTAATTCAGTAAAATAATTCAACCAGTCTGGATCAATTCAGTATAAACAGAGGATAATTGTTATAACTTAAACCTTGCTAGTAACTGGGTAGAACTTTGACTAGGCGGAAGGATACAATGTTCTGTCTGGGGGAGACCAGACAAGGAAGAAATCAGTGTGAATACGGGAGCAGCTGGGAGAGGTCAAACATCTTACCTCTCCCCAAGACATCTAGCTGGTCGCCCAAGGTATAGTTGCTATGGTTATGTATAGAAATAGTCTTCTCATTTGCCATTCAGGTCAAGTAGGGAGTGTTAAAGTGATAGGGAGTGAACCTATTTAGATTTTGTCTTAGTTTTCTTTTAATAAATTAAATTTGTTATTAATTTGCATTTTATTGTTTCCATGTGTTTTATGTGTATACTTGTCCTGGTCACGTGGTCCACACGAGGCAGAGTTGCATTGGGCGCCGATTCTAACATCGAATCGGAATTATCATTACCGTGTAATTTATTCCACACTCAAGGTCATCGTTTATAGCGGGGATCAAGCCCCTAGGTTGATTAATTAGCGTGATCGATCCAGACCTCGATCATTGCTCTTGTATTACTGGTCTGGTGGTGGCAGCAGAGGTGACTCTAGGGTTTTTGTTCAGAGCTTAGGTCACGTCATACTGGGTGTAGAATCCTAAGTCGGTCAATCGTCTTAGGACCACGTGGCGTGGAGTTGGCTTTGTTAAAAGTTTTGGAGTCCCTTGGTTTAGAAATAAGAGTAAGAATACGGGTAGAGGGAGTAGAAAGAAGGAAGTAAAGTGAGAGGAACCCGAACCAGTGTTACAGCATCCCCGGTACCCCCTAACAGGGGAAGGGGGGGGGGGAGGAAACTGGACTTCTCATTACGTCACTAGCAAGCGTGCAGTCATCGACAGGTAGACAGAATAGTCGCCACAAATTCAGTGGACGACGATCAAGTCGCCAGGTGAAAGAGCAGTGGCGCCAAACACCGGACTGGAGGGGCAAGAAAAGGTTCACACGTCAGCTGATTGATTGATGAAGATTAAGCCACCCAAAAGGTGGCACGGGCAAGAATAGCCCGTAAGTGGTGGCCCTTTGGAGCCATTACCAGTATCAATAGCTGATACTGGAGCTCTGTGGAGGTGCGACTACACCCTGCGGAGAGGTCGTGACCCCACGACAGTCAGCCGATCAATGTCAACTCTTACTGTTGTGTAGCTAAGTAACATTCTCGTCCCCCCTGGCCGCCCCTTGCCCCCAATCCTTATCCCATCCCAAATCTTTATCCTGATCCCTTCCCGGTGCTCTATAGTCTTAATGGCTTGCCGCTTTCTACTGATAGTTCCACCGTTCCCCCCCTCTTTTGTCTCCCTTGAGGTACTAATGTTTCACGGAGCAGTTTAGGATTTTGAAGAGCTGTTAGCGAGGTCCTGTGGAGAAGACTCTCCGAAAGGACGTACTCACCTAATTGTACTCACCTAATTGTGCTTGTGGGGGTTGAGCTTCGGCTCTTTGGTCCCGCCTCTCAACTGTCAATCAACTGGTGTACAGATTCCTGGGACTATTGGGCTCTATCATATCTACATTATAATCTGTGTATGGAGTCAGCCTCCACCACATCACTTCCTAGTGCATTCCATTTATTAACTACTCTGACACTGAAAAAAATCTTTCTAACGTCTCTGTGGCTCATCTGGGTACTAAGTTTCCACCTGTGTCCCCTTGTTCGTGTCCCACCCGTGCTGAAGAGTTTGTCTTTGTCCACCCTGTCTCTCTGCTTCAGAATTGCATTTAAATACATGGCTGGGGAAATACTAAAGAAATTGTTCACGACTTTTGTTAGTCCAAAGCTAGAAAATGCAGCGGTTGTGTGGTGCCCATATCTTAAGAAGCACATCAAGAAACTGGGAAAGGTGCGAAAACATGCTAGTAAGTGACTCTCAGAACTGAAGGGCAAGAGCTACGAAGAGAGGTTAGAGGCATTTTATATGCAAAAACTAGAAGATACAAGAAAAATAGAAGATATGATCACTACGTACAAAATAGTAACAGGAATTGATAAAATTGATAGGGAAGATTTCCTGAGATCCGGAACTTCAAGAAAAAGAGGTCATAGATTTAAACTACTTAAACAAAGATGCCGAAGAAATATAAGAAAATTCACTTCAGAGTATTCAGAAAATTCAGACTGGTAGACGATTGGAACAAGTTAGGTGAGAAGGTGGTGGAGGCCAAAGCCGTCAGTAGTTTCAAAGCGTTATAAGACAAAGAGTGCTGGGAAGACGGGACACCACGAGCGTAGCTCTCATCCTGTAACTACACTTAGGTAATTACACACACACACACACACACACACACACACACACACACACACACACACACACACACACACACAGGAACCAGGAACCACTGGAAGAGTTTGAGATTACCAGCGGGGAAGTAAGGAAGTGTTTACTAGAGTTGGATGTGACAAAGGCTATAGGCCCAGATGGAATCTTCCCTTGGATACTAAAGGAAGGAGCAGAAGAACTGTGCCTCCCACTCTCCATAGTGTATAACAAATCACTGGCAACAGGGGAACTGCCAGAAATTTGGAAAGCAGCTAACGTAGTCCCGATATACAAGAAAGGGGACAGACAGGAGGCACTGAATTACAGGCCAGTGTCCCTAACTTGCATACCATGCAAGATGATGGAGAAGATTGCGCGAAGAAAGCTAGTGGAGCACCTGGAGCGAAAGAACTTTGTAACACAGCATCAACATGGATTCAGGGATGGCAGGTCCTGCCTCACAGGGTTACTTGAATTCTACGACCATGCAACAAAAATAAGGCAAGAAAGAGAAGGGTGGGCAGACTGCATATTTTTGGATTCTCAGAAAGCCTTTGATACAGTGCCACACAAGAGGCTAGTGAAAAAACTGGAGATGCAGGCTGGAGTGAAAGGGAAGGTACTCCGTTGGATACAGGAGTACCTAAGTAACAGGAGGCAACGAGTCAGTGTGAGGGGTGAGGTGGCGAGACGTTACGAGTGGAGTACCGCAGGGGTCGGTCCTTGGACCTATACTGTTTCTGATATATGTAAATGATCTCACAGAGGGTATAGAATCGTTTCTCTCAATGTTTGCCGATGATGCAAAAATTATGAGGAGGATTGAAACTGAGGACGATAGTAAGAGGCTACAAGATGACCTAGACAGACTGAGTGAATGGTCCAACAAATGGCTGTTGAAGTTCAACCCGAGTAAATGCAAAGTAATGAAAATAGGCAGTGGAAATAGGAGGCCAGATACAGGATACAGAATAGGAGATGAAGTACTTAATGAAACGAACAGAGAGAAAGATCTAGGAGTTGATATCACACCAAACCTGTCTCCTGAAGCCCACATAAAAAGAATAACGTCTGCGGCATATGCGAGGCTGGCTAACACCAGAACAGCGTTCAGGAACCTGTGTAAGGAATCATTCAGAATCTTGTACACCACATATGTAAGACCAATCCTGGAGTATGCGGCCCCAGCATGGAGCCCGTACCTTGTCAAGCACAAGACGAAGCTGGAAAAAGTCCAAAGGTATGCCACTAGACTAGTCCCAGAACTAAGAGGCATGAGTTACGAGAAAAGGCTGCGGAAAATGCATCTTACGACACTGGAAGACAGAAGAGTAAGGGGAGACATGATCACAACCTACAAAATCCTCAGAGGAATCGACCGGGTAAACAAGGATAAACTATTCAACACTGGTGGGACGCGAACAAGGGGACACAGGTGGAAACTGAGTACCCACATGAGCCACAGAGACGTTAGAAGGAACTTTTTCAGTGTCAGAGTAGTTAACGGATGGAATGCATTAGGCAGTGATGTGGTGGAGGCAGACTCCATACACAGTTTCAAATGTAGATATGATAGAGCCCAGTAGGCTCAGGAATCTGTACACCAGTTGACTGACAGTTGAGAGGCGGGACCAAAGAGCCAAAGCTCAACCCCCGCAAGCACAAATAGGTGAGTACATATAGGTGAGGACACACACACACACACAGGAAGCAACCCGTTGCAGCTG
>NC_091196.1:30796212-30818712 GCF_040958095.1 Procambarus clarkii
CTCCGAAGAGACAACTAACACAACACCTATACCCCCTATTAGACTATTTTACAGGAACTTCTTTTCCACAGCTCATAAAACAGAGGAAAGGGTCCTGAAAGATATTGTTAATAGAAACGTTATCCCTACAGACAAAAATCAGAGGATACAACTGACGATTTACTATAAAACCAGAAAAACGGCCAGCCTACTCATGAGAAACTCTCCAGACACGAAACAGAACGCTTTAAAAGAGACTAACGTCGTCTATGCCTTCAAATGCCCACTTGGGGACTGTAAGCTCCAAAAAACCCAGTATATAGGCAAGACAACAACATCTCTTTCTAGGCGTTTAACGATGCATAAACAACAGGGCTCCATTAAGGAACATATAATCTCTTCCCATAACCAAACCATCGCCAGAGAAATCCTAGTAAACAACACAGAAATCATCGATAGATACAGCGACAGCAGGCGGCTTGACGTTTGCGAGGCACTACACATCAAGAAGTCAACACCAGCAATCAACAGCCAATTATTGCACCACTATATTCTACCCACCTCAAGACTCCGCTCCAATATAGAAGCATCAAGAAATATGGACCAATAGGCTTTCTACAAACACTTCTATTCAATACCCATTTTTTCGTGTTCTGTCTTGTGTTGATACTTTTAATACCCTATTAATATCCTCTAGTGTTCTGTCTTGTGTTAATGCCACATCATCCTTCCCACCTCACTCAAATGTAATGCCACATCACCCTTCCCACCTCACTCAAATGTAGATATAAAATCAGGGAAACGGAAGTTCTAATCAGTTGTGTATTTGTGAAGTCTTTGAAAATGTAATAAGTTTTACGAAACGCGCCCGTGTCGCGTCAGACTAGAAATAAAAATGAATTTTGGAGAAGTGATTTTTGATTTACCTCCAACAGTGAAGCATAATGTACGAAGGATTGAGAAAATTCGTGTTAGAATTATTAATCTTACTTTTTCGGTCATATTTAATAATATATATATATATATATATATATATATATATATATATATATATATATATATATATATATATATATATATATATATATATATATATATATATATACATCGACGTCGATTCGAATCTACGTTAACGACGTCGAATCTACGTTATCGACGTCGAATCTATGTTACCGACGTCGAATCTACGTTATTGACGTCGAATCTATGTTACCGACGTCGAATCTACGTTATTGACGTCGAATCAACGTTATCGACATCAAATCAATGTTATCGACTTCACATCAACGTTATCGACGTCGAAACAACGTTATTGATGTTCAAACAACGTTGCTTCAACGTTGATGACTTTTTTTTTTTATTAACATATTAGGTACATCTGCATTAGTGCAGCTACCCTAGACTATATGAAGTGGAGTACAGTGTGTCAAAAAAGCTAACTAGGTGATGCTAAAAAATCCCCATCACACAAGATGGTTAGTTATACAGAGGCATGTGATAAGCGGTCTGCACTGGCAGACTCTGGATGCATTATGAGGATATCAACACCACAAGATTGAATAAGGTAGCAGTGGTAATACAAGTCCCCATCTCGCAGGATGGTTAGTCATACAGAGCCATGTGTTTAATAGCCTGCACTGGCAAATTTTGGGTATACTGTGAGGATATCTTCAAGAATACGAGAGTGAATAAAGTAATTGCAAAGCTCCAGGTACCTCATGCCAACTAGTCTGCAAGGTCTAATAACTGGGCATTCAGTGATGTAGTGCGGGAGATCATGTCGTAGTTCCTGCTCACAGAGTTTGCAACTGGAGTGCTCAGGATTGGGAGACCCGTCACCTGCAGCCACCTGCCACAGGTAACGGTAACCCAACCTGATCCTTGCAACCACTGTGTCGCACAGTCTAGTGGACGTTTTGTGCTGTCCATAGATGTAGGTTTCAGATCTGAACAAATCATAGCTTTTTATACTAGTACTTTCAGGTCGTTGGGAGTCAGTAAGTTCTTTCCTATCAGATCTGAATGTTTGGACCAATACAGTTTTGACAGCAGAGATGGGGATACCTAGATCTAATTCAACTTCAAACTTATTACACGCTAATTTGGCTGCAATGTCTGTCTCATTATGATGGGTTATATTTATGTGTGAAGGTCAGTATTACAATTTTTTTTTAACACTCTACGGACAAACAACCCCACATTTCATACTTCATTTAGGATTTGCTGGGATTAGGAATAGGAGCCGATCCATTTAATGAGCGCATAGGGGTTCGACCCCCAATCATAGTTTGACACTCGCTGTACGCTTACAAATCCCTTTGCACAGTTCCCTGAGGTTGGACTCGAGTGCCTAATCTAGCTGCAGATTAAGGATATAATCCAAATTACTCTCTCAATGATTAAACAAAGCTGTTTGACATAAAAACATACACACACACATACACACATATACACGTGCGGACGCACACACACACACACACACACACACACACACACAGGGGGGGGGGGAAGCCAGTGGCAAAGGGGGGCCTGTGGCTGAGTGGACAGTGCTTGGGATTCGTAACCCTAAGGACCGGTGATCGATCCCGGCGATGGCAGAAACCAAATGGGCAGAGTTTCTTTCACCCTGATACCCCCTGTTACCTAGCAGTAAATAGGTATCTGGGAGTTAGACAGCTGTTACGGGCTTCTTCCTCTGCGTGTGTGTGTGTGTGTACTCACCTAACTGTACTCACCTAATTGTGCTTGCGAGGGTTGAGCTTTGGCTCCCTGGTCCCGCCTCTCAACTGTCAATCAACTGGTGTACAGATTTCTGAGCCTACTGGGCTCTATCATATCTACATTTGAAACGGTGTATGGAGTCAGCCTCCACCACATCACTTCCTAGTGCATTCCATTTATTAACTACTCTGACACTGAAAAAATTCTTTCTAACGTCTCTGTGGCTCATCTGGGTACTAAGTTTCCACCTGTGTCCCCTTGTTCGTGTCCCACCCGTGCTGAAGAGTTTGTCTTTGTCCATCCTGTCAATTCCTCTGAGAATTTTGTAGGTGGTTATCATGTCTCCCCTTACTCCTCTGTTTTCCAGGGATGTGAGGTTCAGCTCCTTTAGCCTTTCCTCGTAGCTCAATCCTCTCAGTTCCGGGACGAGCCTGGTGGCATATCGCTGAATCTTCTCTAATTTTGTCTTGTGTTTAACTAGGTATGGACTCCAGGCTGGAGCTGCATACTCCAGGATTGGTCTTACATAAGTGGTATACAGGGTTCTGAAAGCTTCCTTACACAAGTTTCTAAAGGCAGTTCTTATGTTGGCCAGTCTAGCATATGCTGCTGATGATATTCTTTTGATGTGGGCCTCTGGGGACAGGTTCGGTGTGATATCAACCCCCAGATCCTTCTCTCTATTTGACTCTTGCAGGATTTCCCCTTCCAGATGATACCTTGTGTTCAGCCTCGTCTCCGTTTACCCTTCGTCTAATTTCATCACCTTACACTTTCCTGAGTTGAACTTTAGCAGCCATTTTCTAGACCATTCCTCCAGTTTATCCAGGTCATCCTGTAGTCTCTGTCTATCTTCATCCGTCTTGATTCTTCTCATAATTTTTGCATCATCAGCAAACATTGAGAGGAATGAGTCTATACCCTCTGGAAGATCGTTCACATATATTAGAAACAGGATGGGTCCAAGTACTGAGCCCTGTGGGACTCCGCTGGTGACATCTGTGTGTGTGTGTGTGTGTGTGTGTGTGTGTGTGTGTGTGTGTGTGTGTGTGTGTGTGTGTGTGTGTGTGTGTGTGTAAAAAAATTGTCGATTGATTGACAGTTGAGAGGCGGGCCGAAAGAGCAGAGCTCAGTCCCCACAAGCATAGAGAAGTGAATACAACTAGGTGAATACACGATGTGACGATGATGCAAAAATTATGAGGATTAAGACAGAAGAAGAAGATAGTATTAGGCTACAAGATGACCTAGACAAACTGAAGGAATGGTCCAACAAATGGATAATAAAGTTCAACCCAAGTAAAGGTAAGGTGATGAAACTAGGCAGAGGAAATAGGAGGCCAGACACTGGATACCGAATAGGAGATGAAGTCCTTCACGAAACGGACAGAGAGAAAGATCAAGGAGTTGATATCACGCCAAACCAGTCTCCTGAAGCCCACATCAAAAGAATAACATCAGCGGTCTATGCGAGGTTGGCTCACATCCGTACTGCCTTCAGAAAATAGTGAAAGGAATCCTTCAGAACCTTGTATACCACATATGTAAGGCCAATCCTGGAGTATGCAGCCCCAGCATGGCGCCCGTACCTTGTCAAGCACAAGACGAAGTTGGAAAAAGATCAGAGGTATGCCACTAGACTAGTCCCAGAAATAAGCTGCACGAGTTATGAGGAAAGGGTACGTGAACTGTACCTCACGTAGCTGGTAGACAGAGGAGCTCGGGGGAACATGATCACCACATACAAAATTCTCAGGGGAATTGGCAGGGTAGACATGGATGGATTATTTAACACGGGTGGTACACACACAAGGTGACACAGACGGAAGCTGAGTACCCAAATGAGCCACAAAGACATTAGAAATAAATTTTTCAGTGTCAGAGTAGTTTCGTAAATAGAATGCACTAAGCAGTGATGTTTTGGAGGCTGACTCCATGCACCGTTTCAAATGTAGATATGATAGAGCCCAGTAGGCTCAGGAATCTATACACCAGTAGATTAACAGTTGAGAGACGGGACCAAAGAGCCAAAGCTCAACCCCTGCAAGCACAACTAGGTGAGTACACACATACGAACGCTCACGGAAGCCATAATTCACATTAAGTATAACACAAACACATAAATACTGGAAGAAATATTCACCCCTTGCACGTACTCTATAGAACACGACCGTAGAGAGAGAGAGAGAGAGAGAGAGAGAGAGAGAGAGAGAGAGAGAGAGAGAGAGAGAGAGAGAGAGAGAGAGAGAGAGAGAGAGAGAGAGAGAGAGAGAGAGAGCGCTCAAGCACAATTTACAGGAACATGATGCTCAATACCAGGGCTGAGAGGAGGTGCTGAGTATATTCTGCCTCACCACTCAAGGGGCTCAGTGAGTACAACGGTTAATTGACACATGACGAGATCAAAACAAACGGGGAAACTCCTTGATAAATAGCCGGGTGTGTATGGGAACGACTCGGTCATGCAACCAGTTGAATCCAATAACCTGCACCGGTGTTGCAGCTATATGACGGCACACACCTGGTTTGATTGATGAAGATTAAGCCACCTAAGTGGTGGCACGGGCATGAATAGCCCGTAAAAAGGTACACACACACACACACACACAACCACGTACATCATGATATATAACATATATTTTCTTTTCTCATGTTCGTTAAGGTAGGGAAGGTGAGGTGAAGGAGAAATTTTATCAAGTTATATTGAAGTAAGTTTGGTTATGTTGGGTTAAGTTAGTTTTGCTTAACGAATTAGACTCTTAACGTCTTAGACTCTACTAAGTGAGAATCAACGGTAGAGTGAACAGGAGACACGCGTTGACTAACGGCAAGGCAAACAGAGCAGTCTCGCTCATTACATGCATATTGAAAGGGAGCCACGCGCGGTAATTAACGGGAGAGAACAGGAGAATTAACCTAATGATTAACGGGAGAGAACAGGAGAATTAACCTAATGATGAACGGGAGTGAACAGAAGACTGTTGACTTAAGACCACACTGCGAATTGAAGGTAATCAATGAGAGAGTGAATAGAGGGACAATCTATCATCAATGGAATATTGAATAGCGTACGTCACGCTGATCAACGGTATATTGACTAACTTACGTCGCGCTGATCAACGGTATATTGACTAACTAACGTCGCGCTGATCAACGGTATATTGACTAATGTACGTCGCGCTGATCAACGGTATATTGACTAATGTACGTCACGCTGATCAACGGTATATTGACTAACTTACGTCGCGCTGATCAACGGTATATTGACTAACTAACGTCGCGCTGATCAACGGTATATTGACTAATGTACGTCGCGCTGATCAACGGTATATTGACAAATGTACGTCGCGTTGATCAACAGTATATTGAATTACTTACTTATCAAGAACATACTGAACAAAGGTTCACCAAATTATCAAAACACATTGAACTCTGTTATCAACGCCGTACTGTGAAAATGGGAACTCTGTTACCAACGACATATTGAACAGGGGAACCACGTGGTGTTCAATGACACACGTCTTATAGACAATATAACGAGCTAGAAGGGAATCCAGTCACATTGGTGTGGTGTAAATTCGATATGGCCCTTTTGGGGTCGCGTAGTACAGTCGGCTTCGTTCTCGACTCACACTCCAGGGCTGTATATTCCCTGCCGGAACATAAATGGCTGGACACGCTTCCTTTCATCTAATGCACCAGTTCACCTTGCAGGAAACAGATATTTAAGAGTTAGGTATAGCTGTTGCAGGGGTTGCATTCTAGGGAGGGAAGAGAACTCTATTCAGACCTAAAGTATATATTGATGATGATGATGACCAGACCACGCACTAGAAATTGAAGGGACGACGACGTTTCGGTCCGTCCTGGACCATTCCCAAGTAGATTATGACTTGGGAATTCAACATACTTCAGCCACGTTATTGTGACTCATCGCCTGCCTAAAGTATATATATTGTCCTGACCTGAGGGGGTTGGGGCTAATGGAGCTTAAACCTCCAAAGGCTTAACCTCTAGTGCAGCAACGAGAGCTCTCGTTGCTGCACTAGACTGTTACTTGCATACAGGTGGACAACGTCCCCCAACTATTCTCTGTTGGAACAAACAATCGACCTCGGCAGCCACCCCCCTACTATCACCAGTCGTCCAACAATGAACTCTGGAGTGCTTGGAGTTTTCTGAGGAGATCACCCTGTACGCCCCTTGATCTTGGAGAGGGGGGTTCAGCGTCACATATTTAGGGGCGCAGCTCCAACACTGGCCTCGTTGTCCTGTGCACACACCTTACTTGAGCCTCTGTGACTCCCCACTCTCTCCTTATCTGGAATGATTTCCTCAATTTCCCTTTTGTAAATCAGTATTTTCTGTCACCCTGTCCACAGCTGTGATCCTTTCTCTCTCTCTCTCTCTCTCTCTCTCCTGCTTTCTGGGAAGCCTCACCAGGGCAAGTACAAAAGCCAGCTAAACATTATTCATTTAAAAAAGAAAAGAACATACACAGTACATGAAACAAGAACAAGAAAACAATAGCATACTACACTCTAAGCTACTGTAACCTGGTAGCAGTCCAATACCATATCCTGGCTTCACCAACTGTCCATATCAAGTAGCTGCTCAACTCTTGACTTGCCACTTACTACTCCCTCACCAAGTGGGTTAAATCTCGTCGTAATAATATTGCACAATCAGCCCTAGAATATATAACTGAGCCTATGGCTGTAACACCAGAAACATCACTATTACACAATCAGGCCTGAGAGTATATAAAGTTCAGCATGTGGCTGAACTAGAAACACCTGCATAAATATTCCCCAACATAAAAATAATCAATCTCTCACCTTCCACCGCATCTTACACGCCAATAAGCATTCAGGCACTCTCCTTATACATTGTATGTGATAACCAATATCCGGCAACCAGGAGGCCTGGTCGACGACCGGGCCGCGGGGACGCTAAGCCCCGGAAGCACCTCAAGGTAAGGTAACCATGAACCTCCATTGTGCACCTAGAGGCTCACTACCCTGTATAACTCTAGGTCCTCCCAGAATTGTCAACAAAGGTCTTCTGCAGCCCTCCCAGATTGCTACGCAATGAAGTTTTCCTCGAACACCAGTGATGCTCCACCACTGATCTCACAGAAGCACGTGAAACTTCACTTCACTGCTCCTCTTCACAGATCGAGGTCCGCCCTTGACTATGGGGCTCTGCTCTTCCACAAAGTTCAGCATTCCCTTCTACAGCCCTGAAATTCCATCCATTAACTTCTTCTCTGGCCTCGAAGTTCCATCAACTTCTACTCCAAACCTTCAATTTCCATTGTCATGCCAATAGAAATGTTCCCTACTAAAACATAACTAAATGTATTCACACAAACAAGCCTTTCACTCGATATCTCTTTAAACTCTCACACGTCGCCAGGGGTACTCCCCCGTTCGCGCGATTCCATGCTCAGCCTCGCTGGCAGCCGCCGCCGCCTCACTCAGTCAGCCACTGGCCTCAGGAGAGGATAGATGTATCACTCCGCCCTCCAAGACGTTCCTTCATCTCTATCCTCTTATTTCAGCTCACTGCTTTAACAAAACGTATCTAATGTGTCCATAAACACTTGCCATGATCGCTGGGCACACGATCAATCACTAACAACTGGTTAAATAGACTTACAACAGAATTTATCTGATGCAGGGCGTTCACTCGATGAGGCTCCATGGCGCTCACATAGCGCGCCCACCAAAAATGTTTCAGGACTGCTTCACCAAGCTTCCTGCAGTCCCCGACTTGAGTCCACAACGTTTTCACACCAACTCCACAACAGGAACGCCTGCTCACCTCTTTCCTCTTGAAGGTACAACAATTAGAGTTTCACCAAGGCGCGGCCAAACTCACCAGGCCGCCTCTACTTATCAAATTCACACAGAGATGGTGTACTAAGTCCCCCAACAGCTTCCTCACCCTTGCAGACAAGTATTCTAATCTTCACTCCAGCACCAACACAGGGGACAATATTCTTCCTCCTTGCAGGAGATCAACACAGTACATCCACCTCTGATGACAGTTGCGACTCAAGTGAGGTCAAGCTGTTCTGCGAGCCTCATACCTTGTCAGCAAAATCTCGACATCTCATGTCATGTCACTTATTTACATGCCAATCCACATCCCATGCTCTTAAACTAATCATTAACATCTGCCAAGTATTTAATACATATTCACATATCTACATTTCCTTTGACCTTTCAATTAGGTCTAGTAGGTCGAATAACTCATTGGGGTAGACTCGTTTTTCAGGCTACCTTGGGTCATAACAAATATTATATATATATATATATATATATATATATATATATATATATATATATATATATATATATATATATATATGTCGTACCTAGTAGCCAGAACTCACTTTTCAGCCTACTATGCAAGGCCCGATTTGCCTAATAAGCCAAGTTTTCCTGAATTAATATATTTTCTCTAATTTTTTTCTTATGAAATGATAAAGCTACCCATTTCATTATGTATGAGGTCAATTTTTTTTTATTGGAGTTAAAATTAACGTAGATATATGACCGAACCTAACCAACCCTACCTAACCTAACCTAACCTATATATCTAGGTAAGGTTAGGTTAGGTAGCCAAAAAAAGCTAGGTTAGGTTAGGTAGGTTAGGTAGACGAAAAAAACATTAATTCATGAAAACTTGGCTTATTAGGCAAATCGGGCCTTGCATAGTAGGCTGAGAAGTGAGTTCTGGCTACTAGGTACGACATATATATATATATATATATATATATATATATATATATATATATATATATATATATACACAGGCTACCTGTATATCTTAGGAAGGGTCACGCCAAGAACCACCAAGCTCACCTGGTGGAGATAATGAACATCATTTATATAATGTGGGAAGCGTCGAGCGTAACGTACGGCCATAATACAACGTGGAAACTACACGTTTTGCGGTCAAAAATAATCTCGCTTCAAATATGCGTTTGCACGCACGTGAACATATATGTATGTACACACACACCCCCCCACACACACACACACACACACAAACACACTCTCACACTCACACTACACACACACACACACACACACACACACACACACACACACACACACACACACATATGAGGGGCCTCGCGACTAAGTGGACAGCGCTCGGGAGTCGTAGTCCTAATTGCCCGGGTTCGATTTCCGGGCGAGGCAGAAACAAACGAGCTCAGTTTCTTTCACCCTGATGCCTCTGTTCGCCTAGCAGTAAATAAGTACCTGAGAGTTAGACAGCTGCTATACGGGCTGCTTCCTGGGAATGTGTGTGCGCGCGCGCGTGTTATAAATATATGTAGTAGACATAATAGAGGAAAAATAGATTGATTAGAAAGGCGGGGTCCAAGGGCTAATATCTCTATTCTGCAAAGGCAAATAGTAGACACAAATAATAAACACACACACATTCAGCGACGCTAACAGCCAGTATGAGGTATGAGGACAAGCCGAGGTATGAAGTATGAGAACAGGCCGAGGTATGAGATATGAGAACAGGCCGAGGTATGAGGTATGAGGACAGGCCGAGGTATGAGGTATGAGGACAGGCCGAGGTATGATGTATGAGAACAGGCCGAGGTATGAGAACAGGCCGAGGTATGAGGTATGAGAACAGGCCGAGGTATGAGGTATGAGAACAGGCTGAGGTATGAGGTATGAGGACAGGCCGAGGTATGAGGACAGGACGAGGTATGAGGTATGAGAACAGGCCGAGGTATGAGGTATGAGGACAGGCCGAGGTATGAGGACAGGCCGAGGTATGAGGTATGAGAACAGGCCGAGGTATGAGGTATGAGGACAGGCCGAGGTATGAGGTATGAGGACAGGCCGAGGTATGAGGTATGAGGACAGGTCGAGGTATGAGGTATGAGGACAGGCCGAGGTATGAGAACAGGCCGAGGTATGAGAACAGGCCGAGGTATGAGGTATGAGGACAGGCTGAGGTATGAGGTATGAGGACAGGCCGAGGTATGAGGTATGAGGACAGGCTGAGGTATGAGGTATGAGAACAGGCCGAGGTATGAGGTATGAGGACAGGCCGAGGTATGAGGGATGAGGACAGGCCGAGGGATGAGGACAGGCCGAGGGATGAGGACAGGCCGAGGGATGAGGACAGGCCGAGGTATGAGGTATGAGGACAGGCCGAGGTATGAGGTATGAGGACAGGCCGAGGTATGAGAACAGGCCGAGGTATGAGGTATGAGGACAGGCCGAGGTATGAGGTATGAGAACAGGCCGAGGTATGAGGTATGAGGACAGGCCGAGGTATGAGGACAGGCCGAGGTATGAGGCCAGACTGAGTAAGATTGAAGTCTAACATAGAACAGAGTTCAAGTATGTTTACTGAGTCAAGAAAAAAAATACATCTCAAAGGGATAGAGTAGCTTAGGCTATGTCTACCCCCCCCCCCATAAAACAGAGTAACGAGGCGTTAGCTAGTTCATTAACAGCTAATTGTTATGGTGACCTTTCCAGCCCCTGATGTACGTCACGGCTCCAGGGGAGGTGACTATACCACCTATTAAAAACAAAATGAGAACTCAAGTTCCACTTAAATAAACTGATATTAATTAAACACATTTCTTTTTGCGTTAGGCAATTATGTCTTTTTGTTGTTGTTTTTGCAGTGGGTCTATATACACCTCGTCCTATATGTCTGGCCTTATATCCATGCAATATATTTTTTGTATAATAAATTTAATTTTAATATTAATGTTATTAATATAGTGTGTAGCAGGGATGGATCTTCCTCTAGCATGTTACTAGTGAATGTCACCTCGGGATTAGTTACATATTTGCGTGTAGCTCCTGCTTGTAGGTGACAGCGGTAGGTGTAGGTGACAGCGGTAGGTGTAGGTGACAGCGGTAGGTGTAGGTGACAGCGTAGGTGTAGGTGACAGCGTAGGTGACAGAGGTAGGTGACAGCGGTAGGTGACAGCGGTAGGTGACAGCGTAGGTGACAGCTCCCATATAAGACATCATCGTCTAGAGATGCCGGATGCAGAGATATATTCTCAAGACCCGGAAACTGGGATGCTGAAGAGAAGAGATGACAGGGGGGGGAGGGGGGTGGCCACGAGGCTTGGAATACATTTTTGTTGCATCTTGCAATGATAAGAGTCAACGACGCCAATAATGCACACGAGTGCACAGTGTTGCACGCACACATTATAGTGCGTGCATTGTTGCGAGACGAGGGCTTGGCTGACATGCCTCCCTCTCTGTTGAACAGTCCGCAAATTGTACCATTAATATCAATAACACTGTAGATACTTATCACTGTAGAGCGGGTGTGTCATCTCCACTAGTGGAGTATAATGAGCTCTCTACAGTATATTGAGCCATGAACATGTAGTCTAAGGGATTTATCACCTTAAAGTTACGAATAAAGTTAAAGAGGGATTTATCACCTTAAAGTTACGAATAAAGTTAAAGAGCGATTTATCACCTAAGAGTTAAATAAGGGATTTATCCCCTTAAGGTTGTTAATCAAGCTACCTGCGAGAGCATCTAAAAGGCGATATTCAAACTACTTCTGGATCAGAGAAATAGCCCAAAAACACAATACAACAGTACTGAAGCGTAGTCAAGTATAAAATAAATAATACGTGGCTACACAAAATTAAATTTAAACTTTAGTTTAGCCATAATTCAAGTCAACGAGCAAAATAATTAAAACAATGGATTAATGCAGAAAAAATATGGTAATATTAAGGCCACAAACTTATTTTATATATTTCAAAATTACAGCATTAATATTCAACTAAATAATTCGATTTACTTAATGACACAAGCGCATTACACACACACACACACACACACACACACACACACACACACACACACACACACACACACACACACACACACACAATTCTACACAATCACATAGACACATTATGAGAAATAAAATATTTACATAAACTTTACCCTAAAGGAACGCATAGTAATGCCCATTTTAAGCAGGAGAAGGAAGACCAGAGGACCACCTCATCCTGACAAAAATATTCCTTTACTGGCAGTAATGATAAAAAATTGACCTGGAGTTGGAGATCACGCGAAACCTGTTCATCACCTTTAGAGGAAGTAAGCTTGATCATATAGTCAACATTTAACTAAAACTAGCAAGGCTTTATACAGTTTTATATAGTTTTTTATACAAAATACAAAACTTTATATAGTTTTGCTAAAACTAGCAAACCTCTATAAGAACTTGGACGGACCAGGAAGCCTTCAAGAATTGTCTCTGTCACATAAGTAACATTAATGTTTGAGTACGCAGCTCTGGCATGGAACCCGCAGCTCATAGTACAAAAAAAAAGAGTATGAGAAATGGTTATGAGGACAGACCGAGGTATGAGGACAGACCGAGGAATGAGGTATGAGAACAGATCGAGGTATGAGGTATGAGGTAGGAGGACAAAAACCGAGAACAGCTGAACTTCTCAACAATAAAGAAGTGGCACAGGTGGCGCACACACTCGGCCCGCGAGCGATGTGTCTAGGTTCGAGTCCTGGCCGGGGAGGATTGTCTAAGCACCCGTCCTTAAGTGCTCGCAGCCGTTCACCCAGCAATAAATGGGTACCTGGTTCTTAACCAATTAGCGGGTCGTGTTCCAGGGTGGGGGGGGGGGGAAATTAGTGGGGAAGGCTTACCATAAGCTATCGGAAAGGCAAAGCTCTGAGCCTGTTAGCAGGAGTAAGAAGTTGGTTCCTGTACTCAATAATGTAAACAAAAACGAAACAAGAATATTGAGACCCAGAGGTGACCTGACAAAGACATACAAAGTACTCGAAGCAAATTGTACACACATTCCTTAGCACGAGAGAACGTCGAGTGCAAACTGCAATCTGTAATGAATTTGAGGGACATAAGGAAGTATCTCTTTAGTGTGAGGGGAGGAGGGGCGGGGGGGGGGGGGGTAGTGATGAATAGACTAAATTAGGGAGGGAAGGTTATCTTGAGATCTTGAGGTTATCTTGAGATGATTTCGGGGCTTTAGTGTCCCCGCGGCCCGGTCCTCGACCAGGCCTCCACCCCCAGGAAGCAGCCCGTGACAGCTGACTAACACCCAGGTTCCTATTTACTGCTAGGTAACAGGGACATAGGGTGAAAGAAACTTGGCCCATTTGTTTCTGCCTCGTGCGGGAATCGAACCCGCGCCGCAGAGTTACGAGTCCTGCGCGCTATCCACCAGGCTACGAGGCCCCAGTGAAGGGGCCCCGAGGGAAGCGTCAGTTTGATACGTGCGTTGATGGTCAAAAGAGGCTGCATTTAGCCTTCCCGCCAGGCGGGCAGAAGGCCAAATTCAGGGGCCCAGGAGCTGTAGTTCAATTCCTGAAAACATAGCTTGGCAAGAACATACATTTATACACGAAAACACAGTTAGGCGAGAACACACAGTAAGGCAGGAAAAACACCCAGAGCAGGACAGCAAGAACACACAGCCAAACAGCAAGAACACACAGCTAGACAGCAAGAACACGCAGCCAAACAGCAAGAACACACACCCAAACAGCAAGAACACACACCCAAACAGCAAACACACACAGCGAAACAGCAAACACACAGCCAAACAGCAAGAACACACACACACACACACACACACACACACACACACACACACACACACACACACATATAAATAATAATCTGCCCTGACTGTTGCATACACACCTGCACCTCCCCTTCCCTCCTGCAACACTGCAACGCCAAATTAATTACCTCGCCTGAATACTCTCTCTCTCCCCGTTATTCTCATCGCATGTTAAAGGCAGCCAGATCGTGTCTGAAGTTGCTGTTGTTGTTTTAGATTCAGCTACTCAGAACCAAAGTTCAAAAGTAGCATGGGCTATGGTGAGCCCGTAGCTTACCTTGGCACAGAAGTTGAGCAAGTAGCACGGGTTATGGTGAGCCCGTAGTGGACTTACCTGGCACAGGAGCGGGGCAAGTAGCACGGGTTATGGTGAGCCCGTAGTGGACTTACCTGGCATAGTAGCTGGGTAAGTAGCACGGGTTATGGTGAGTCCGTAGTGGACTTACCTGGCACAGGAGCGGGACAAGTAGCACGGGTTATGGTGAGCCCGTAGTGGACTTACCTGGCACAGGAGCGGGGCTGTGTCGTGTCTGAAGTTAGCGGAGCCCAATATATTCCTCCCCGTGACCAGACTTCATGAAGGGGGACAGATGATGAATTTCTCAAAATAATCCCAGGGAGGGGGGCAAAACTCCCTAATTACCGCGACAAATAGTAATTACTGTAGTATCAAGAAGCAGCAGTTATCACATTTTATTTATTTTCATCAAAATTTTTCCCAGTCAATTAAACATGCTAGGAAATGTCGGCTGGCTGAGAAGGGGGGAAGGGGAAAGGGGGGAATGAAGGGAAAGGGGGAAGGGAGGAGATAGGGAAAAGGTTGAGGAGATGATTTGGTGGGGGGGGGGGGTTGAGGTATGGAAGGGAAAGGAAACTATCAGGAGAAAGCGCCAAGCTATTACGAAGGGATCGGGATATCGATTTGGGATGAAGGGAGTAAGGGAAGAGGAGAGGGAGAAGGTGGGTAACAAGAAGTATAAGGAGGAGGAGGAAGGAGAAGGTGGAGGGACAGTCAGTCTTAGTCACCCAGCCAGTTATAGACATAGCCAGTTACCTAGCTATCTATGCCAAGGTCCCAGTCATCACCAAGTTAGAGAACCAGGAACGAACCCTTTCCCTTAGTAACCATTATATGACGCCAACCCCTTTACCCCTCCCACCCCCGGCCATGTGAATCTCGGGCCGGACCCTTTCCCTTCATTCGTGGGGCCTCTATCCCCCTTAATCGTGGCCATCTATCCCCCATCATTCGTGGCCCACTATCCCCCATCATTCGTGGCCCACTATCCCTCCTCATTCGTAGCTCTCTATCCCCCTCAATCGTGCCTCTCTATCCCACTCATTCGTGGCCATCTATCCACCGCAATCATGGCCCTCTATCCCTCTCAATCGTGGCCATCTATCCCCTTCATTCGTGGCCCTCTATCCCAGGTCACTTGCAAAATAGTTAAAAAGTCAAGGCCAAATGCAGAGTGCCGAAAGTCCACATTTTCCCACTTTAAACACTTGAAGTATTTTGATAAAAAAATCCCAATAAAACACAGAAAAATATCTGACGAAAAATATATATGCCGTAAATAAGCACGGAAGTAGAGTGATATATTTTCTTCTATATATTTTGTCCTACTAATCATTTTTTTTTTTATTATCTTGTCCAAAAATAGCAGAAACATTAACCTTTCCTTGGATATAACTAACTCGTTATCATGTTAATAAATAATAAATTCAAGTAATTACCCCCCTTACCTGGTAATTTATGGCGGCTCGTCAGCCTAATTGCAGAGGTTACAGTGATAGCGGTAATCATCAGAACTCTTGCCGACTAATAAAGTGAACGAAGGCTCTCAAAATTACGTAAGATAGCGTGTATACACACACACACACACACACACACACACACACACACACACACACACAGATATTAGAAAGAACTTTTTTAGTGTCAGAGTGGTTGACAAATGGAATGCATTAGGGGGTGATGTGGTGGAGGCTGACTCCATACACAGTTTCAAGTGTAGATATGACAGAGCCCGATAGGCTCAGGAATCTGTACACCTGTTGATTGACGGTTGAGAGGCGGGACCAAAGAGCCAGAGCTCAACCCCCGCAAACACAACTAGGTGAGTACAACTAGGTGAGTACACACACACACACACACACACACTCACACACACACAGCCCTGTCTCCTGGGCTGGGAGACAGAATAGTTAGAGGGGACATGATCATCACATACAAGATTCTCAGAGCAATTGATAGGGTAGATAAGGACAGACTATTTAACACAAGGGGCACACGCACTATGGGACACAGGTGGAAATTGAGTGCCCAAATGAGGCATAGAGACGTTAGAAATAATTTTTTCAGTGTCAGAGTAGTAGACAAATGAAATGCATTAGGAAGTGATGTGGTGGAGGCTGACTCCATACTCAAGTACCACATGTATTTGAGCAAAAGAAAAATAAATGATTTAACTAACTTCACCAAATTGTTACTGGCTTAGCTAATCTACCTAAGGGGAGATCAGTTCCCGAACCCATTAACCACTGTAACCACTTTAACCCCCCCCCCCCCATCCCTACTTCCACACGTGATGGGTATAGGGTACATAGTTAGCGTTTCAACATGAAGAGTACTGGGAAGACGGGACACCACGAGCGTTGCTCTTATCCCGTAACTACCCTTAGGCAATTACACTCGGGTAATTACCCAGGGGATAGTTATACGTCTGGCAGCCCGGCGACGACCTGTATTTTATGCTTGTTGTATATACTGGCTAGTGAGTTCTGTAGTGTCGAGTGTGTTGTATACTGTAGCGTGTTGTATTCTGCAGAGAATGAGTTGTATACTGTAGAGAATATGTTGTATACTGTAGAAAGTGTTGCACACAGTAGTGTTTTATACTGTAGAGAGCGTGTTATATATAGTAAAAAGTTAGTTGTATACTGTAGAGAGTGTTGTGTATTGTAGTATACTGCAGTGTCTATTTCATTGTATACTGTAGAGTTGTTTTTGATATAGAATTTCGTGGGAGTTTTTTTTATACCGAGTTTCATGAGTCATTTTTTTTATACTGTGTCGTGTGTGTGTTTTATAATACTGTAGCCAGTGTTGTATTCTATAATCCGTGTGTGCGTTTTATACTGTGTCGTGTGTGCGTCTGTTGTATACCGGGCCGTGTGTGCGTTGTATACAATCACGTATTTAAACGAACAAATCCACAAGGGCCGTGACGAGGATTCGAACCTGCGTCCGGGAGCATCCCAGACACTGCCTTAATCGACTGAACTACGACAGGGTAAAACGACAGGTTTTACCCTGTCGAAGCTCAGTTGATTAAGGCAGTGTCTGGGATGCTCCCGGACGCAGGCTCGAATCCTCGTCACGGCCCTTGTGGATTTGTTCGTTTGATGCATCACGTTAGTGTGATCTCTGTGTGTAATCACGTATTTATTTTCCAATATATTGACTCTTGAGACGACAAGCATCATTAGAGGTATTAAAAACTGCGTTGCTTTAAAATCTCCAATGCCCTGGAAACACAAACAGAAACTGTCTCTATTTTCCGCTTGTTACAACTTGAAATAAAGTTGTTACATCTTGGCTTAACGTGTTTATGACGTATTAGAACGTTGTTACAACTTGCTATATTGATTGTTATAACTGGTTAGGTGGTGTTAAAACTTGCTCGAACGTTGTACCAACGTCGTAGTTTCGGTGTGTGTTTGGTGGGTGGGCTGCTGCTCGCCCAACCAATCGCTCAGGTTCAGTCAATCAGTTGTAGTAAATCTCTCTGTCAACAAAGCCTAAATTTAATTAGAATATAGTTTTTTTTTGTATATTTCATTCAATAGTAAATACATTTCGCTTTGTGGAATGACTGCACTGTAGGAGGTGGGGGTTTGGAGTATATCATTGACCGAGGCAGAAGCAACTGGCCAGATTTTCTTTTACCTGTTCACTTAGATTTAACTAAGTACCTGGGAGTTATAGACAGCTACTATATATAAACACATTCAGGCTTGTTCGCATTTGTGTTCCTCTCGTGTGCCCCAAAGAATGAGGTGATTTGATCAAATACTATGCCCAAGATTACCATCAGAGTGCCGGCGGGCTGATGGGCTAAATAGCCTCATCTACCATCAGCTTTTGACCGGTCGTGATGGTAGAGTGGATTAAGGTATCCTGTACACACCAGTTGCATTGTTGCTCCTGGCAGTATGGGTTCGAGTCACTTCTGGGGTGTGCGTTTTCAGTAGCATATAATCCTGGGGACCATTCAGGCTTGTTCGCATTACATATAATATATATATATATGTCGTATCTAGTAGCCAGAACGCACTTCTCAGCCTACTATGCAAGGCCCGATTTGCCTAATAAGCCAAGTTTTCATGAATTAATTATTTTTCGACTACCTAACCTACCTAACCTAACCAAACCTAACTTTTTCGGCTACCTAACCTAACCTAACCTATAAAGATAGGTTAGGTTACGTTAGGTAGGGTTGGTTAGGTTCGATCATATATCTACGTTAATTTTAACTCTAATAAAAAAAAATTGATCTCATACACAATGAAATGGGTAGATTTATCATTTCATAAGAACAAAATTAGAGAAAATATATTAATTCAGGAAAACTTGGCTTATTAGGCAAATCGGGCCTTGCATAGTAGGCCGAAAAAAGTATTCTGGCTACTAGGTACGACATTATATATATATATATATATATATATATATATATATATATATATATATATATATATATATATATATATATATATGTATATATATATGACAATGTCAGACCACGGAGGAAAATGAAACAGGAATTTCCTTAAGTACTTTCGTATATTAAATACATCTTCAGAAGGAATCTTCCTTCTGAAGATTTAATATTAGGAATTTAATATTAAATACATCTTCATTCCTTCTGAAGATGTATTTAATATACGAAAGTACTTAAGGAAATTCCTGTTTCATTTTCCTCCGTGGTCTGACATTGTCACATTCTTAATCACGTGTTTATTTTCGTGATATACACACACACACATATATATATATATATATATATATATATATATATATATATATATATATATATATATATATATATATATATATATATATATATATATATATATAGACATACTCTTTGAAACACGCCCAGATAGATTTCTAACTCCATAAACCACATGAAAAAAGAAGAAAAAGTAGAAGACGGTTGAGACATATTAAATGCATTTGTCAGCTCAGCAAATAAATCTTTATTTTTTTTTTAAATTACAACTCATTTTGAGGACTTGGTAGAGCGTTTTATTAAACGTCACAGGGTTTGATTCCCTGAATCGTTGATAACCTGAGCTCCGTGGCGACAGGTAATCTTCTGTTCAATTTTGGACAGAATATATAATATTCGCGTGACGGGTGGTTTAGGGAGGGGGGGAGGTTAATATTATAGTAGGTTGATGGGGAAGGGGTGCTGAGGGGAGGGAATGGGGAGGTGAAGGGGTGCGGGGAGGGTAAAATTGGGACATGGGAGGGTGGTGATGATAGTGGGAGAGTATGTACTTGCCTATTTATGCTTGCAGGATCAAGCTTTAGTTCTTGGAGCCCGCCATCACAACCGTTTGTTGTATAATGTGCAATGACGCCTACCTATAATTCCTCTCTGATATCTACGTTTTAAATAATGAATGGCGTTCACTTTTGCAATGTGTATGGAGGGGGGCGAGTGTGTACATGTGTATTTACTATTTGTGTTTGCAGAATTGAGTTATTAGCTCTTGGACTCCGCCTTTCTAGCCAATCTATTTTTCATCTAGTATATCTACTACATATATTTCTCTCTAACACACACACGCACACATCCCCAGGAAGCAGCCCGGAACAGCTGTCTAACTCCCAGTTACCTATTTCTGCTAGGTGAACAGGGGGCTTGAGGGGATTGAGTTCTGGCTCTTTGGTTCCGCCTCTCAACTGTCAATCAACTGTTGTGTATGTGTGGGTATGTGTGTATTCACCTAGTTGTGTTTACGGGGGTTGAGCTTTGCTCTTTCGGCCCGCCTCTCAACTGTCAATCAACTGTTTACTACTTATTTTTCTTTTTTTTTCCTTTTCTCCACACCACACACACACACACACGCACACACACACACACACACACACACACACACACACACACACACACACACACACACACACACACTAGGAAGCATCCCGTGACAGCTGACTAACTCCCAGGTACCTATTTACTGCTAGGTAACAAGGGCATTCAGGGTGAAAGAAACTTTGCCCCATTTGTTTCTGCCTGGTGCGGGAATCGAACCCGCGCCACAGAATTACGAGACCTGCGCGCTATCCACCAGGCTACCAGGGACCCCTAGTGTGTGTGTGTGTGTGTGTGTGTGTGTGTGTGTGTGTGTGTGTGTGTGTGTGTGTGTGTGTGTGTGTACTCACCTAATTGTACTCACCTAATTGTGCTTGCGGGGGTTGAGCGCTGGCTCTTTGGTCCCGCCTCTCAACCGTCAATCAACAGGTGTACAGGTTCCTGAGCCTACTGGGCTCTATCATATCTATACGTGAAACTGTGTACGGAGTCAGCCTCCACCACATCACTTCCTAATGCATTCCATTTGTCAACCACTCTGACACTAAAAAAGTTCTTTCTAATATCTGCGCATGTGTGTGTGTGTGTGTGTGTGTGTGTGTGTGTGTGTGTGTGTGTGTGTGTGTGTGTGTGTGTGTATGTGTGTGTGTGGGTGTGTGTATGTGTGTGTATGTGTGTGTGTGGGTGTGTGCGTTCAAGTGTACGTGTCGTTATCTTGAGGTTATCTTGAGATGATTTCGGGGCTTTAGTGTCCCCGCGGCCCGGTCCTCGACCAGGCCTCCACCCCCAGGAAGCAGCCCGTGACAGCTGACTAACTCCCAGGTACCTATTTACTGCTAGGTAACAGGGGCATTTAGGGTGAAAGCAACTTTGCCCATTTGTTTCTGCCTCGTGCGGGAATCGAACCCGCGCCACAGAATTACGAGTCCTGCGCGCTATCCACCAGGCTACGAGGCCCCATGATGGGGCCTCGTAGGTGATGGGGCCTACCCTCGTGGCTGAATGATGGAAATACACCGGGTACATTCTACCCTTCCCCTTCCCCTACTCCGGTACGGGTAAGGTAAAGTAAGGTAAGGCAAGGTAAGGGGGAGGGAATAAGGCTCACTGCTGAAGGATCACAGAGCTGTCAACACTGTACTTTCTGTACGCCCGAACGCCAGAAATATTCCCTCTGAAGACCAACACCTCTTACCTTTGTGCACTGATACGAACCGCAAATTAAAGACAAACACAGCCGATGTATATTTAAACCGGGAGGACGATGAGTGGCTCGCACACTGGTGCAGGCGTTCACACTGGTTCACTCACAGGAGCAGGCGTTCACTCTGGTTCACTCACAGGAGCAAGCCTTCACACTGGTACACTCACAGGAGCAAGCCTTCACTCTGGTTCACTCACAGGAGCAAGCCTTCACACTGGTACACTCACAGGAGCAAGCCTTCACACTGGTTCACTTACAGGAGCAAGCCTTCACACTGGTACACTCACAGGAGCAAGCCTTCACACTGGTTCACTCACAGGAGCAAGCCTTCACACTGGTTCACTTACAAGAGCAAGCCTTCACACTGGTTCACTCACAGGAGCAAGCCTTCACACTGGTTCACTCACAGGAGCAAGCCTTCACACTGGTTCACTCACAGGAGCAAGCCTTCACTCTGGTTCACTCACAGGAGCAAGCCTTCACTCTGGTTCACTCACAGGAGCAAGCCTTCACTCTGGTTCACTCACAGGAGCAAGCCTTCACTCTGGTTCACTCACAGGAGCAAGCCTTCACTCTGGTTCACTCACAGGAGCAAGCCTTCACTCTGGTTCACTCACAGGAGCAAGCCTTCACTCTGGTTCACTCACAGGAGCAAGCCTTCACTCTGGTTCACTCACAGGAGCAAGCCTTCACTCTGGTTCACTCACAGGAGCAAGCCTTCACTCTGGTTCACTCACAGGAGCAAGCCTTCACACTGGTTCACTCACAGGAGCAAGCCTTCACTCTGGTTCACTCACAGGAGCAAGCCTTCACTCTGGTTCACTCACAGGAGCAAGCCTTCA
>NC_091196.1:30826212-30833712 GCF_040958095.1 Procambarus clarkii
CCCCAGGAAGCAGCCCGTGACAGCTGACTAACTCCCAGGTACCTATATACTGCTAGGTAACAGGGGCATCAGGGTGAAAGAAACTCTGCCCATCGTTTCTCGCCGGCGCCCGGAATCGAACGCGGGACCACAGGATCACGCGCCCAGTGTTCTGTCCGCTCAGCCGCCGGCTCCCCTATTAACAGCAAGCTCACGCTCTGGAATAATCTACTATCTTCAAGACCACATGGTGGAATATCCAGCACGCTGCCCCAGCTAACTTAAGAACTTGAAGTAAAGAAACAGTAGAAAACCTATGTGACGCCTAAACCTCCCCACCGTCATGGTTACATATCCGGTTCCTCAAGCTAACGTGTATACTCTTTACCTCTGGCCTTGGGCAATGTTGACAGGTTCAGCGAAACGCATCCTTTAGCGTCAGGTCATATAAAACTGTAAAGTTAAATTTGGAGAGTTAATTTTAAATTAACTTCCTAAATTACCCAGTGAAAAAGAACATGAGAAAATACAGAAGAGTTGTGCGTTAATAATTGATTAAGTAATTTCAGTCATCTTCAGTAACATCTTGTTTCTCATATTTCTGAACGATCTTCCAGATGAATTTGACCCATTCCTTTCAATGTTTGCTAATGATTCGAAAATTATGAGGAGGATTAAGACAGAGGGAGACAGCAAAAGGCTTCAAGATAACCTGGGAAAGCTGGGAAAATGGTCAAACAAATGGCTATTAGAGTTTAACTCAAGTAAATGTAATGAAGCTAGGTGACGGGATTAGAATGCCAGACACAAGGTGCCAATGAGTGATGAAATCCTTCAAGAAATGAACGGAGAAGGATTTATAGGGGTTGTTATTACTCCGAACTGTCCTCCTGAAGCCTACATGAAAAGAATGTCATCAGCGGCATTTGCAAGACATTAATATTAGACTTGATTGTACAAATTTGTGTTAGGAATCATTTAGAACCTTTTATACTACAAATGTCAGACTAATCCTGGTGTATGCAGCTCTAGTGTGGAGTCCATACCTAGTCAACCACAAAATGATGGTAGCGAAGCCCCAAAAGTATCCAACTAAACTAGTTTCAAAAGTACGAGGCTCCTCAAACTAGCCTTACGAGGAAAGACTACGTGAATTAAACCTCACGTCGCTGGAAGACAGAAGAGTTAGGGGAGACATGATTACCACATACACAATTCTCCCGAGAATTCAAAGGATAAATAAAGACAGTCTGTTTAAAATGGGTGTAACAAACACTAGAGAACACAGGAGGAAACTGAGTACACAAATGAGTCACAGAGACTTTAGAAATAAAAAAAATCAGAGCCAGAGTTAACATATGAAGTGATGTGGTGGAGGCAGACTCCATACACAGTTTCAAATATAGATATGACAGAGCCCAATAGACTCAGCAGCCTGTACAGCAGTTAATTGAGGGATGAGAGTCGGGACCAAAGAGCCGAAGCTCAACCCCGCAAGCACAACTAGGTGAGTACAAACGTGTGTGTGTGTGCGTGTGCGTGTGCGTGCGCGTGCGTGTGCGTGTGCGCGTGTGCGTGTGCGCGTGTGCGTGTGCGTGTGTGTGTGTGTGTGTGTGCATGTGTGCGCGCGTGTGCTTTCACTATGTAAACCAGTACAGTACTGCATAACACCGTTGCTCTTTTTTTTTTTTACTGCGGAAAATTATTAGCATTAAGCGTCATAAATCCAGAGACCATAACTCAGGCCCTTGTTTCTGAACCGGCAATGCGTGTCCACTTGATTTAAGGAAAGAATGATCCTCATCGGGTCACGCAAGGTCACGCGAGGTCACGCGAGGTCACGCAAGGTCACGCAAGGTCACTACTTGACACCCAACATGAGAACATCATGTTCCCCTTTATTTTAATAGTGAAATTTAATACAAATTCAACTATTTCAGTCATATAACACAGCTTATGTGTAATGTATATGTTTCAAGCTTGATATGTATTCAAGCTTGTATTGTTTCGTATGTATTTTAATACTTGTGTGGTGTGTGTATTTTGTGGTGAGAACGTTATCGTCCATTGATGAGACTTCTTGTCTGGCCAAATTGATGCATGTAGAATTGTATGACAAGGATTAATAATGAGAGCTCTTAATGGTCCAGTGCTATCACAACTCTTTCTCAAGCCACTGGTAGCAAGCCCTTTTAGGATCATTGTACTCAAGACCCAAGTCTCTGTCTATTATGCGATAGTTATTTCATTCCATAGATATAGACAAAGGTATAGATATAGACAGTACCAACTTTCTTTTGTTGGTATATGGCTTGAAAAGGAACTGTATATAGAACTGGTTAATTTATATATATTATATATATATATATATATATATATATATATATATATATATATATATATATATATATATATATATATATATATATATAATCACGAGAAGTCAGGTGAAATGCCAGAGAGTTTGAAAACGGAAAAGGTCCTACCAAGTATACCATTTGGGGTTTACGGCTCATGTTTGGTGATGATATGGGCAATTGGTTTACTGAGAATTATATAAAATATATATAAATGTAGTATTTTCCATTGTAAATTGATGTAAATATGATATTTATATTGCATATTATTTAATAAAGAAAGAAATATATGAGAGACAGAAATTTCATAAGTTAAAGCCGCGTCTCCGGCGTTCATATCTTCCAAGGATATAAAAATAATAAAAAACAACAACAGCTAAACGATCATTTAAAAAAGAAGGGGGGGGGGGCAACCTTTTCAGCAAACACAAATGGATGTTCAAGTGAGGTGAGTCCTGTCTACCAAACCAATTAAAGATTTTGAACAGCCCAATTTAGAAAAGACAAGACAAGGAGGTATGGGTAAACACCTTTTTTCGAATTTGTAAGAAAGTTTCAACACAGCATCACACTGCCCTCAGTAATTAGACAAACAAACAAATAAAAGCAACTGACAATATACTAGAATAGGTGGGTAAATAACTAAGGAACAAAGAAAGCAGAGAATGACAGAGAGAAAATAAGTCAGGATAGAGGGAATCTATTGAGTAATATCCTCCCAGACGTTATATAGCTCTTGCCCCTCATTTGTGGTTCCTGGAATCAGCACATGAGCAAACTAACGAAATAACCCAACAAATTTTGATGCTAATATTTGCAAACGTTGCAACACTAATGTGAACGATTAAGGATGCTTCGTGACTTCAGGATAGGTGAAGAAAATCTGAGCAAGCCGCAGAGAAGAGGTGTGCCAAGGTTGAGATTGATTGCAACATCAACTTCGTGCAAAATAGTGAGAATGGAGAGGCATAAGACCCGAAAAACGCCGCCCAGAGAAAGGCAAGAACCTCTTTGTGTTAGAGAAGGAATAAGTAGCAGGGAATCATCTTCGTGTGTCCACTCACAAGATGAATGGCGCTGCCCAATAAACTCGCCCCTCGGGGCAAAATTTAAATTTTTTTTAAATCATCTTCAACCCCCCCCCTCACCGGAAGCAAGCAGAAAACAGGATCATATGTGCAAAATAAGATAACCTGACAGCTATGAAAATAACAGCTTGAAAATGGAAAAGGGTGCTAACAATCTCACCTGAGAGGTGCATCAATTATTGAAAGTAGTTACGATGCAATTGCGATCAGCCCCCCCCCCCCTGATTGCAAATCAGGGGGGGGGGGCTGATGGAAACAACCTTCTACCTTACACACGGGTTATGGGTAAGCGCTTCTAAACGAGTGTAAACAAGTAAGACTGTAGAGGAAGCAACGTAAGACTGTTGAATGAACTTGTTTAAGATATCGTTCACTACATGAACTTAAGTGAATGATTTGTGCATTTGCAACTGATCATTATCCTCCTGCTCCTCCTATCGTTAACTTATGAACCTTATACATGAGATTAAATAACATAAACCTGTCAAGACACCGTTCTCTGAATATATAAACCAAGACCTAACTAAATTAATCCTTTGATACGTTCCGGATCTCCTAAGTTTTTTTTTATTTTTTTTGCCTAGATGCCTCGTTGGTTCCGGGTGCTGGACGCTCTAGCATTACCATGGTTTTGCAAAACAAGTGAACGCGAATCGTGAATTAGATTCTCTTCCGCGCTGCTGTTGCCACTAACTGTTTGCTTGGGCTCTTATGAGTGAAATTAACCCCTCAAAACATGGCATATACCTGATCTCCGAATGTCCAAGCCATGCTGCTTCATGTTAGGATTTACGCTAGAGGACTGACTGGCCTTCCTCCTCAACTCCATTTCGTTCTCAAACTTTTGTTCTTCCACCTCCTTCGCTTCACCCTTTTCTCCTCCAAATGCTCCTCGTCCTTCTCCTCCTCCTCCACTTCATCCTCCTCCTTCACCACCTCTCTATCTCCTCCTCCTCCTTCTTCTACACCTATTCCTCCTCCCCAACTGAGTTTTTCCTCCTGGAGGGGAGGAGGCTGGGGCTGAGACTGCCCCAGCGGCGGACCGACTCCTCGGTATATCACACATGCAAATCCTCCCCCCTCCCTCTGCGCTAGTCAACCTTGACCACACGGGTTCCCGGCTCAGGAGGAGGAGGAGGTGGAGCAGGAGGTGGAGCAGGAGGTGGAGGAGGAGAAGGGCGGTGCCTGGCTGGCCCCTAATTTCCTCTAGAAAATATTAATGCGAGGCTACATCATATTGTATATTAGGGAGGTAATTATGAGGAGAACATTATGGCGGACGGTAAACCTCGTGTCCCAAGCCAGTCGTCCAGCGATCTAGTCTAGCATTAAAATACACACAATATTTGACGGTAAGGTCGACCTCCAAAAGCTTAAATCATTTACATGTTGGGTGCCTGGGTTGACCCGGTGCTTCGATAGACCCTGCAATGTTTGGTGAGGCTAGCCCCGAGCCTCTGTCTCTCCAGAGTTTGGACAACTGGATAGATAGACAGGCAGACGGACATTTTTCTTCATAGATATAGATTTGACTCGAGCGTGTAGGATAGCCGGCGTCTGAATGCTCTTTTACCTCACGTTAATCAAAGTCATGTTAAAGATACTTTAAAGTTTCTGCCTAAAGTTAAGCTGTGAAGCGTAACGTCTTCTTGTGGTAGAAAGTTTTATTGATGCTCCTTAATGCTGGAAGAAAATTCCGAATACATAAAACTTAAAATAACGCTTCGTGGCTACAACATTATGGCGGAATATAATTAAAACATTTTTTTTTTTTTTAGTTTCTACCACAGACGTGGCCACACATTTACAATGCTAACCAGCATGAATACATTTTCTTTTGTCCTCCATGGACAGGGTTAGAGATCTGTTAAACATATAATTCGGTGATTTATTGAACAATCAACCACAGTAGATGATTGCATGCTTTTAAAATGCTAAGAATGGTGCCCAACCACTTGGACAGTCGGGGATTGAACGCCAACCTGCATGACACGAGACCGTCGCTCTATATACCGTCCAGCCCAAGTGGCTAGGCTGAACGGTAGTGTTCGAGCTGTTCTTGAACCCGAGTTCGATTCCCTAACTGGGTATAAAGACGTTCGGGTTGGTTTCCATTCACCTCATGCATCTGGTCACCAAACCATTTATATATTTACCCAGGAGGAAACTAATTGTTGTGGGTTGAATTATGGGGGGAATATTAGGCCGCCATTGGACTAATGGGGGACTAATATTCCTTCCCGTTGAACGGGGTCCAACCACTTGGGCTGGGCGATAGAGCGACGGACACGCTTCATGCAGGTCGGCGTTCAATCCCCGACACCCAAGTGGTTGGGCACCATTCCCTTTCCCCTCCCCCCGTCCAATCCCAAATCTTTATCCTGACCTTTTCCAAGTGCTATATAGTCGTAATGACTCAGTTCTTTCTCCTGATACCTCATTCCAGTCCTTCACTCAAGATTATATACAAAGTCGCTAGAATCAATGACTTTAACTACTTTATGCTTAAATATCCGTTGTATACATGCATAATTGGGCTGTTTTACACAAGTTACCGTAAATTATTTACCAAGTCATAATAATAATTATCTGTAAATATAGAATTAGATTTAGATTTATAAGGTACATTTATCAATGATTTTAGAATCGTACAGTTGACCAATTCAGAATCAGAAATAAGTTCCGCAATAATTGTTATAAATCATTATAATTGTACAATGATAATTATGGTTGAACTAAATAAGTGGTCATCAGGGTCCAGAGTCATTACGACTCTGGACGCTATAGAGAGTATCAGTGACTCTGGACGCTAGAGAGAGTATCAGTGACTTTGGACGCTATAGAGAGTATCAGTGACTCTGGACGCTAGAGAGAGTATCAGAGAGACTGGACGTTATAGAGAGTATCAGTGACTCTGGACGCTAGAGAGAGTATCAGTGACTCTGGACGCTAGAGAGAGTATCAGAGACTCTGGACGCTAGAGAGAGTATCAGAGACTCTGGACGTTATAGAGAGTATCAGTGACTTTGGACGCCATAGAGAGTATCAGTGACTCTGGACGCTATAGAGAGTATCAGTGACTCTGGACGCCATAGAGAGTATCAGTGACTCTGGACGCTAGAGAGAGAATCAGTGACTGAACGCTATAGAAAGTATCAGTGACTCTGGACGCTATAAAGAGTATCAGTGACTCTGGACTTGTTGTAATCCACAAGTTAGTAGGAATTATTAGCTAGAGGATCATTACTACAACACTTAACGAATGATGATTGGAAGTACATGTAAGTAGACAGACTATGGATCACATATCTAAGAAAGGTCAATGGATTAAGACCGAAGCTGTTTAGCCAAATTAATAATTCCTGGAAAGAGGAATTATTCTTCGTCAGGCTTCTAGGATCAAGGTTACCGCTCTAGGGATAAGGTTAATCGGATTATACCTTCCTTGAGAGGCGGGGTGAAATGTTTGAGGCCATGGCTGACTAGAGGCAGTCTGATTGTGGGAGTTGAACTGGCAAGTCCTCTGGATCCCCGTTTGCGGCAGCAGCGAAGTGTAGCAGACAGCTATGCGAGAACCTGATGTGATCTTGTGACGAAATTAAGTCTGCAGTATGTGAGTATTGAATGAAAGACTAACCGGGTGTGGAGCGTTGTAGTAATCATTCCGTATTAGGGACTTAGGCGGAAGTTACGAGTGTGGGTGGTGACCGCGGAGGTCAAGTGGTCTATGGGTATTGGAAGTGTATTGACCTAATAGAGTATGTTAATATGTATTTATTTGTCTTCTTTGTAATTAAATGACAAAACCCGACGGCCTTTAAATACCTTCCATATGTTCATTCATTGTGTTCCAGTACAAACCGAGTAGTACGCCTCAAGGGTCTGGTGTGTGTAGGAGTACACGGTGGTAGTAACGGTTGCTGAGGCAAGGTGTTATGTGTTGTGTATTCGCTGTGTTCGGAATGAACCGGGGTTCAGCGTCACGACAGACTCTGTAAAGAATTAAGTGTTGAAGCCCAAGAAAAATAATATATTAAGCTTGATGAATCTCGCAAGCCTTTCCAGCTAAGGTAGAT